>NC_082394.1:6551052-6782704 GCF_031168955.1 Gadus macrocephalus
GTGATTCTGTGAATGAGCCCTTTGTCAAAAAAACAATCATTTCATAAATTGGTTGTTGCCATCGCTTAAAGGGAAAGGGTATTTCTGTGTCATATTCTACCTGGAAACCTACTATTATCTTAAAACTTACTGTAAATAATCCTTAAATGAATGCAGCAACGAAAATACAGATGCTTTCATCAGTTCAGCAACAATTCAATCAACAATACGATTTTCAGGAAAATCTGTCTTTAATTTATGATTTTATTTAACACTTGAAACTCAAAGAACAGAGTCAACATTCAGATCGTCTCCATCGATTTTACATTATGGTCATTCAATATTAACAGGGCTGTCTTCAGCCTACCAAAGGCCCTTTAAAGAACATCTGGTTGTCAAGCAATCGAGTTATCTTTTAATTTCATTCCTCCAATTTAGCTGGCAAGCACCTGTCTATTTTGTCATATAATCCGATAGTCTATCTAAGTCCAAGGTACATCTGTCCCTGAAAGTGCTCGGCGCTTTGAGGATTTCTATGACAACCGCGGGCAAAAGTAAGACTCGGATGTCATGAACAGGGGTGTATTATGGTGGTCATTGGCCGCTAGGCTTCTACTTGCTTTAGGCCCCCTTAACGGTCACGCAGAAAAAAAGTAGCTTGACCAAATAATTTGGGTGAAGTCTTTATTTAATTTTTTTTTATAGAAAATAGTCTGGCCAATCCAGGGGCCCCTTGCACACCTGGGCCCCTAGGCCGCAGCCTAGCCTAGCCTGTGCAGTAATCTGTGTCTGGTCATTATGGAAACCACTGTCCTTCAGCCTCAACCCCCCCCGCCTGCTTCCTTCTCCTCCATCTGCTCCCCGTAGCGCTGAACTGCCGCGAGGGCGCCCTGCTGCTGCTGCTGGACTCCTCAGGCAGCGTCTCCTCCTACGAGTTCCAGCGCCTGCTGCTCTTCCTGGAGGAGCTGCTGCGCCCCTTCCCCCTGGGCCCCGGCCAGGTGCAGGTGGGGCTGCTGCAGGTGGACACCCTGCCGCACCTGGGGTTCGGCCTGGGCGCACACCGCTCCCAGCCGGAGCTGCGGGCGGCCCTGATGCAGGCCCGGCTCCTGCGGGGGGACACCAACACCGTCGCGGCCCTGGCCCTGGCCAAGGATCTGCTCTCCAGCGCTAGGGGGGCAGGGGGGATCCCTAGGGTGCTCCTGTGGCTGACGGACGGGGTGAGGCCCGGAGACGTGGACCAGCGGATGTCGATGCTGAAGGATGACGGGGTGACCGTGCTGGCCCTGGCCACCGGACAGGGGGACTACCAGACCCTGCGGCGGGCGGTGTCCCCGCCCCTCGAGTCCCACCTCTACGTGGTGGACGTCGATGACCTCCGCATCGTGATGGAGGAACTGAGGGAGGCCATCATTGGTGTGTGTGTGTGTGTGTGTGTGTGTGTGTGTGTGTGTGTGTGTGTGTGTGTGTGTGTGTGTGTGTGTGTGTGTGTGTGTGTGTGTGTGTGTGTGTGTGTAGTCTCTGTCCTATTGGGAGGAGCAGATATTGTTAAGCTCTGGTAAAGTGAATCCTATAACATATTCAAGCTTGAGAGCATGTATATGCGGGATTATCCAAAGATGAATATACATATATGTAAATATATATGTAGGTGTTTGTCCAGTCCAGAAAATATACGCATTTACGTAAAGTGTTGTACGTCCTGGCACAATTTTTCTTTCCAGAGAGTACAGAAAGTGATTTATTGTTGCTTTTTTCTTCTGACAATTGTACTTTACTAAATACCCTGAATGTAAAATGTAAATATAAATGTATCATGCGCTCTATGATTCTCCCTCTCCCGTTCCCCGCCCGTTTCCCATGGTCAGAGATCCTGTGTGCGGAGGGGCTCCGCGTGGTCCATCTGACGGCCCGTAGCGCTGTGCTACAGTGGCGTCCGGTTCTGACCACGGACACAGGCTCCTACCACCTGCAGTGGCAGTGTGGGGGGGTGCCGGGGGCCGGCTCCAGCAGCGCCTCTGGGTGTGGCACTACTGCCGGGTGGCCCCAGGGTCGCAGCGTCTCCGGGGGCTCAAACAGGGCGGAGCTGAGCGACCTGCGCCCGGACGCCACCTACACAGCCTCCCTCACCCCCATGTCGACCCTTTACCAAGACCACTTCAGCACCCTGTCCGTCAACTTCACCACACTGCCTGGTGAGAGAGAGAGAGAGAGAGGGGGGAGGGGGGGGGAGAGAGAGAGAGGTGGGGGGGGGAGAGAGAGGGGGGGGAGAGAGAGAGAGAGAGAGAGAGAGAGAGAGAGAGGGGGGGGACAGAGAGAGAGAGAGAGAGAGAGAGGGGGGGGGGACAGAGAGAGAGAGAGAGAGAGAGAGAGAGATAGCGAGAGAGAGAGAGAGAAAAGGGAGGGAGGGAGAGGGAAAGAGAGGGAGAGAGAAAGACAGAGAGAGGGAGGACATAGAGGGAGCTTCTACTGAATAATGAGAAAAGGGTTGAAACAACAAGATGATTTAGTACTCGGGCCTGCAGCTGTAGGGGTTGTCGTTGGCTCTAGAAACCTCTTTGTGCACCCACCCTGAACACCGCTTGGCACCCATAACCTCCTCGTACAAGCACCATACTGCAGGAACAGAGTTATAGATACAGGTTGGCTGGAGGTAGGCGTTCAGTGGGCGAGACACCTCCGGAAACTAAGCTTCAATCGATTTCCAGTTACCACTCTAATGGTGTAAAACAGATTAAAAACTACAG
The DNA here is from genome assembly GCF_031168955.1 of Gadus macrocephalus. Taxonomy (NCBI): domain Eukaryota; kingdom Metazoa; phylum Chordata; class Actinopteri; order Gadiformes; family Gadidae; genus Gadus; species Gadus macrocephalus. Next base: position 6,553,776 of record NC_082394.1, read on the forward strand.
GGTGCTTGACTGTGCATTCACTGCCCATTATCCGCTTGTGCGGATGGGGCAATCACAGCAAACAATCCCCCGCTAGCTTGATGGGTCCACATTGCGCACGGCCTCGCAGTCTCTCTTACGCTTTCGTCTTTTTCTCCCTTTCCTTCCCTCATGTTCAGAGTTATTGGGTCCAGCTGTGGTCTCCGTGTTGGCCTATGGCCCTCACCAGATGAACGTCAGCTGGGGCCCTCTACAGCCCGGACACGTCCAGGGCTACAGGGTGGAGTACGCAGTGCTTCCCGGCGGACACGTAAGCACCGTGGAGGTGGAGGGCCACCGCAACTCCGCTGTGCTCGCTGGACTGGAGCCAGACACTCAGTATCTGGTGACCGTCAGCGCTCTGCACACCACAGGCGGGGAGAGAGCCATGTCTGTCAAGGCCTGCACTCAGGAAGGTCTGGTCCACCCCCCCCCCTGCTGAACAGATGATGTATGCTTGTGTCTGTGCCTTGGTTTTTTTTGTGTTATTCTCTTTTTTGTGTTATTCTTTTTTCTCCTGATAGTCCGTTCATTTCCTGGACCTAGGGGGTAAAACATAATTGGGTGCTTCTTGGGTGTTAGTAATCCGGTGTGGGCGCCTTGAAATAAGGGATTAGAAAGAATGGATGGAATACAAATGTAGTCACTCATAAGAAATATAGGCCTGCAGTGGAAACAGCCTTATTTCAAACCTAGGCAGTCGTGTTTTAATATGAAAAACGAAATATTAAAAGCCTCACGGCTTAAATATTATCAGACCGCCTTCCCTGCCTCCATTTGGGCCTTTTTCTGCCTATTGCTTGTCAATTTTTTACTTAATCCTCTGGTTATGTAAATTCTCCTCCCACTGCATTGTTTCTGTCAGTACGTTCATGGAGCTCAGAGACCTCTTCCACCAGGTGATCCGTCCTCTGTCTCCCTCCCTCCCTCCCTCCCTCCCTCTGTCCCTCCCCCTCCCTCTCCCTCTCCCTCCCCCCCCCCAGTGCCTGCACCCCTCCCAGCCCTGGAGGAACTCCTGCTAACCCCCCTGGATGGAGCCGGGGTCGAGGCCAGGTGGAGGGCCCCCTCCGGGCAGCAGGACCGCCTGAGGGGCTACTGGCTCAGCTGGGAGGCTGGGACCCCCGCGGGGGTCTGGACCTCCATGTCGTACATGCAGGTGGGCGCCGGGACCTTGTCGGCGCAGCTGGCTAACGTGGCCGGCGGCGGTTGCGCCCGCGTGTGTGTCTCCCCCGTCTACCGCTCGGGCCGCGGGGACGGACTGTGCTGCACCGCCGGGGGGTGATTGGACCGGGGGGTCTGGGGACCGGAGCCCAGCCGCACACGCACACACACACACACACACACACACACACACACATACGGACGAACACATGCATGTGCACACACACACACACACACACACACACACACACACACACACACACACACACACACACACACACATACACACGAACATCCAAACTCACACGCACACACACAGAAACACACACACACAAACATCAATACTCACACACAAACACACATTAACGCACACACATGCACAGATCGAATGCACTTTGACACACAAAGACCTATGCACAGACATTCACACACATGCATACACACATACAGACACCAGACACACACACACACACACACACACACACACACACACACACACACACACACAGACATACACAGCCACACACACACATACAGACACACAAACACACACACATAATTAGCATCAAATTCACTGATGCATGCATTGTTTTAATAAATGTGATTATTCGGACACACTCAATAGCCCGGTTTCATTATATCCAGCAGGACATGTACTCAAAAGTAATCACCCCCCCATCCAGTCTCTGTCTTCTTCTATTTATTTATTTTTTTATCTAAATCACTGAATTAAGAACGAGAGCCAGAGTCTCCTGCAATCAGCCGTATGATGTGAAGAGGATGCAATAAATGGAAATTTTCCGAAGGCTTTAAAGATGCACTTTTATCTAAGGAGGCTTATTTTCTCCTCATTTAACACTGATGGTCCATTTATCATATGATATAATGTAAAATGCTATTCAAATTATTGACAGTATTTATTCTGCATTGCATACAATTCTGTGTTTGAGTATTTTACCTATACTTGATTTCACCTAGTGGTGAAATGTTATGCTGCTTTTCTTGTCATAATCAGTGAAATGTAAAGAAATTTAACTAACTCAATAAAATTATGTATAATTTGTTTGATTGTATTCGTTCCCCTTCACTACATTTATTTTGGGCTTCAGATGATTGTCATGTTTTAAGATTGTGCGTCTGTTTAAAACACGGTCAACAGTTCCCATCATTTACCGAGAGGAACTGGATTGTTGCTTCTGTTTCACCGCCACCAACACACTAGGGGGCGCCGCCCAATTCAAGCAGTGCACTTGCGGTTGTAAAACGGATGTCCTCAGAGCTCCGTTCTCGCAACGCAATTTTAAAAAAATATGCCATGGCTGCTGGCGATCTAAGGATTCCCGGAGAAGGTGTTCTAATAGGAGATAAACTTTATTCCGGCGTTACTTTAACATTAGATAATTGCCGGGTGCCAGCGGAGCGACTACAGAGCAGCCCGTCCGCCGACCATGGCTTGACCTCGATCGCCGAGGAGCAGCTTAGGATGCGCGGCTGTGAGTTGATCCAAGCCGCTGGCATCTTGCTCAAACTTCCACAGGTTGGTGAAAAAATACGTAAATCACGGGCCTACGCGTGTGCTCATGTTCAATCCATACATCAAAGTGTTCATGGTAGGGTTTACTTTAAAGTGTAACAGGTACTTAAGTCAAATTATTTAGCCATACAAACTCTCGTTGTCGAACACTGAATAACAACAGAGCCGCCGTCCATTGCGCGCTGTTTCTTAGTGAAGATTGAATACTGTTCCCTATAATCTAATTTACTCGAATTTAGTTTGTTTCATTTGTAAAGGAACGGGGTTATTAGATAATATCCACATTAATCATTGTAAGGGCGTTGTTAAAAGGCAAGCCACAACACTTTGTAACAAAGGAGTCAAGTTAAGAACTAAAACCACCCACGTGATATGACTAGTGTGTATCTATAGTTACAAACTGAGACAAATGACCAACTAAGTACTCAGAGACCCTGATTAATGGTGTATTTAATTCATAATACCTAACGGAAACATGAAGAGGACTTGAGGAAAAACATTGTGTATGTCATGGTTTTTAGTACTGTTCTAACCAGTAGCTAGACTGTCATGTCGAATGAAGCCTATGGATGACTTTAGTATACATGAGTACTGTGTAGGAATAATGAGACGAGAGGTTATTTTTTGTAAGCATAGGACGCAGTGTCTACAAGATACCAACCTTTACCCCATGGATGTAGGCAAGATCCAGCAATGCCCTGCTTAGTGTGAGGTTCTTGTCTTGCTCCTAAACTCTCTGTTTACCTCATCACAGGTAGCGATGGCCACGGGACAAATTCTCTTCCAGAGATTTTTCTACTGCAAATCGTTCGTCCGACACTGTGCAGAGGTACGCTGGATTCGTTTCATTGTCAACTTAGTCACTGTGAAGGTGTTGTGGGGCCCGACTCATTTGCCGTCGTCTTGTCTATTTTGTCCCTCAGATGGTGGCCATGGCGTGTGTACACCTCTCCTCTAAGATCGAGGAGGAGCCGCGCCGGATACGAGACGTGATCAACGTGTTTCACCATCTGAAGAAGGGCAGAGGGGGCCGGTAAGAATTCTCTTCTGCCGGACATGTGTGCTTCAGCTGGGGCTGCACAGTCGGGACAAAAACTGTAATTGCGATTTGTGATGGTGATTATTCAGTATTAGGGCTGGGTGTTGTGGCCAATTTCCTAAATCAATTTGATTTCGATTCATTAGGTTCTGAATCGATTAATAACGATTCGATAAGATTCAATCTGCTCTTAAATAATGAAAATGGCTCAACTGTTTTACAAAAGACAATGAATGTACTTTATTTCTCCTCTTCATCTTCAACAACAAGTTTTAAGTGCAAACTTGTAAATTGGACAGTTTAAACAGTTTAAAGAGCTGTAAACAAAACTGTCTCAAGTCTCAAAAGTGAAAATTTGAAATTAGAAAGGAATTGCAAGTGAAAGTGTACTTGAACTACAACATTCCATAACTGCAAATTGCATTAAGGCATTGTTTATTAAAGTGCAAAAATAATATTAATGGTAACGAAACTAAAAAATTAAAATCTATCTCATGCCCTATGAATCGATATTGCAAAATTGAAATGAAATCGATGAAATCAATTTCAGTATGGTGAACAGGTTAGCGATTCATTCAATATTCTGTGGAAAAATTTGTAAGTAATTGAGTTGTATCGGTTTTTAATTTTATTTGAATGGAACAGACATACACACTATTTGAAATGGGCCAAATCTGGAATTTGATTAATATGTGATTAACTGTGCAGCCCTAGCTTCAGCCTGGCTCGGCCAAATGTTAGCCTGTAAAAAATTCACTTGGTGCAAACCAAACGCGAAGACCTCCTATTGGCCGAACCAGCGCTCCGTCCTCCGTAAAGATAGTCTGACAGACATCATGAAAAAGGAATGAGAGTTGACCACAAAGGCACTTTTTCATCTTGATGCCAGTATCACAAGCTTCCAGCCACTTACCCTTCTCCCCAGTGTTTAATGGGTAGTTTATGGTATACTTTATGCATACTAACATGCCTCTAACTAGTCAAACTCCTCCCAATTTCACCACCCTTTCAAACGTCTAACCTACTATGCACTGTACCCCCTGTCCTGGCTTCAGGTTTTTAGTAGGTCTTTAGCATCCCTCTTAGAACCCGCCCCCTTCGATGGGCTTCTGCTGTCTGGTCCACAGAACACGTCCGCCGCTGCCATTGGACGCCGCGTATGTCAATACTAAGGCTCAGGTGATCAAAACGGAAAGGAGGGTTCTGAAGGAGCTGGGCTTCTGTGTGCACGTCAAGCACCCCCACAAGGCAAGTGTGGGAAACATTGCTTCTGCACACGTTTCTACTCACTATTATTCACTAATTAATGCCTCATACGTATATTTTCAATCAAAATGTTTGCGATTAACCTCCTGGCGTTGGATGCATTGACATGATTCTTCAAAAGGTTTACCAGCTAGACCAACAGGTTTGATGTGGTTTGTTGTTTAACAACAGATGTGAGCTCTATGCATCACCGATTTATTTTGTCATTATTGCTGTTGGCTTCTCATTTCAGTGCGTCACGTATCTCTGTTACTTTCTAACGGCCTGCTGTGTCACCCTTTACAGGTAATAGTCATGTACCTTCAGGTTCTGGAGTGTGAGAAGAACACTCCCCTGGTTCAAATGGCCTGGTAGGTCTATGACTATAGACTTTAATATTATGTGTTTGTTTTGGTTAATTTGATTAATATCTTTTGATTCAGTTTTTAAGTGAAGGAATGCTTTTACAAAAAAGAATCCTCCAGAGCTATGTAAATCATTATTCACCTTGCAGATGCATCTTGGAACTCAAATATTAGTTTTTTCTTGCTTGTGTTTTAATGGTTGGTTTATTTGTGATCAGGAACTACATGAACGATAGCCTGCGGACGGACGTTTTCCTGAGGTACAGTGCTGAGACGGTCGCCTGTGCCTGTATCTACCTGTCAGCCAGAGCTTTACAGGTCAGTTACAAGTATTTCCCATGCTGTTATAACGTCAGTTATAACAGCAGTTACGACTCTCCACATTATACTGATGAATTTCTTTATGATTGATTCTGGGGGGAATTATTTGTTGCTCAGCTCAAGCCTGTAACATAAGTATACAACAAAAAAAAAGAGCCATGTATGCAAACACAAATACATAAAAATATAAATTATAGATAAATATGCATCTGACCGACAATAAAATGTAAAAATATGTTTAGGGTAAGCTTTCTTACTGTTTTAGCCCCGAGATCGTAGGTCTTATCCCAGTGTTTTTTTTTTTACCTCCTCACCTGTCGCATGTTGAGCTCCAGCCCTTTGGAGTGTGACGCGTTCCATGTGTCTCCGTGAGGTGGTGGGGTCCCTCCCACCAGTGACCAATCCGACGTTCCCTCTCGGCGCTAAACAAAGTGCATCTAAACAAACCAATGCTGTGTCGTCCCCCCCCCCCCCAACAGATACCTCTGCCAGAGCAGCCCGCCTGGTTCCTGTTGTTCGGCTCGGCGGAGGAGGACCTGAAGGAGATCTGCCGGAGGATCCTGCGGCTGTACGCGCTGCCCAGCGTGTCCCTGGCCGCCCTGCTGCTGCAGGTGGACAAGTGTCGCCAGGCCATGGACGCCGTGGCCGCCAAGGCCAAGGCCGCGGGCACGGTGCTGCTGTCCATCGGGACGCCCACCCTCGACAGCCCCGCCAACTTCTCCCCCGCCTCCAAAGCAGGTATGGTGGATGGACCGCTGCCTGGCGTCTCTTTCTTCATGAGCTGAACCTTCGTGCTGCAGAGGTTGATGGCACCGTCGTCTCCACAGGAGCGGTGTTTTATCTGTTTTGGGTCTCTCTACCTAATATAAAATATACGGTTTCAATATGATGGAATGGTAATGCAGGAATTTCCTTTGACCCGAGTTGGCTGCACTGGGTGTATAATCCGATTCAGCTGGTCCGCCTGCTTGGGTCTTTGTTCCATAGCTGGAGCCGGGCTTTGGATTGTTTAGATTGAGCTTTAGGGCTTTAATGCATGTGGCCCGCTTTAGTGGTGGACATAAATACATTGTTAAGGGAATATAATCGAATAGAAGCATCTTAAGTGCATTCCACCGCCCTCGAGAATGATACAAAATGATATAATGATATCCTTCATGATATGAATTCATTGATTTCTAAAATTGCTTTTTTGTTTTTAATAATCATTTTTAGTGTCACCTGCTGTGCCAAATCCCGGTCATGAATCTCCTGTGTCAAAAGTTGCCCTAAAAAATGCCTGCCGAAAACTAGCGAATGGAGATGGGTGAGTTTATTTGTTTCCTTTGGCAGTTGTTGCAATGGAACTTTAGAGCGCATTTCAATTTACAGTGCAGGTCACTTTACATTAAGTTACCGGTACTTTACATGCAGTTCACTTAACAGTGCAGGTCACTTTATATTGCATTTCACTTTAATGTGCAGGTAACTTCACAATAAACTTAACATGCAGTTCACTTCACATTGAACTTAACATGCAGTTCACTTAACATGCAGTTCACTTAACATGCAGTTCACTTAACATGCAGTTCACTTATCATGCAAGTCACTTTCCACTGCAGGTCACTTTCCACTGCAGGTCACTTTCCACTGCAGGTCACTTTCCACTGCAGGTCACTTTCCAGTGCCGGTCACTTTCCACTGCAGGTCACTTTCCACCGCAGGTCACTTTAAAGTGCAGGTCACTTTACACCGCAGGTCACTTTACAGTGCAGGTCACTTTCAACCCTTTATTTTCATGTGACTATTGTGTGTTAATCAGGAAGAGCAAACTAAGTCGCAGCGCCGAGAGGAGAGAGAGCCGACCCCCCAGTCCTCCAAAGCGCAGGTAGGGTCACGCCCCCAGGGGCCCCTCCACAGTGTAGCGCACACCGTGGGGCTCAGAACAGTGGCTCCTGGTAAACATGCAGGCCTGTGTTGGGTGCGATTGCTGGTCGACTCAGTCAGTCTGTCGTTAACCCCTTCTCCTCTCTGTAGACGCAGTCGCAGCGTCTCGTCCGCCTCTCGCTCCGCCTCACCGCTACGACGCAAGAAGCACGCGGTCCACAGGGAGCGGGAGAGGGAGCGGGAGCGGTACAGGGAGCGAGACGGGGAGAGGAGTCGGAGAGGAGCAGAGAAGGGTCGCGGACGGAGGGAGGAACACTCGCGTAGGAGATGACTGGACTCGCCACGGGGAGGTCGAGGGTTTATGATTTGGGATTTTTTTGTTTTTTTGTTTTTTTCAGGGTCTGACTATGTTTTTATAGTGTTATTTTTCCTGCTACGTGCTGCATTTTTTTTTTGTTCCTCTTTGCATTTTCTTTTTTGTAAACGCTCAAAGACAAAAGTGATCATCATGACTTTTTAAATACAATATTTTTTATAATCATCATTCATGTCGTTTCCTGTTGGAGTTCCATTATGCCACCCCAAATTCACCCACAATTGTATTCTATTGAAGCCATTTCTGATGGCTTAAAGTTGTTATAAAATGAGTTTTTGAAAGTCTTCTTGCTGGATGTCTTCAGTACTACCATACCATCATATGCTGTGGAGACCTATTGCCCACAACATGGCGCACAACAAAAGTGTTTCGTAGATACTCAACAAAAGCCCATGAAAATTCAATAGAAATCCTGGCACCATTAATACAAAAAGTATTTATTTATCTCAACATAATGTGTAAGCACATGCACCCACACAAAGTTTGGGATGTGTCTGCAAACAAAGCATGTCGAGGTTGTACTGATTAGTCCCCTGGGAGCTGTGAACCTGATCCTAGCGATACGTGGGAGCTCTGTGATGCTCAGGTACTTCCTGGGGGTATTGCATGCATCGTTAACGAAATCGAATGAAAAAAGCACCAATGCCGTCAATTTTGTCAGGTGACGAACGGATGCCCCCCCCCCCCCCCCCCTTGTTATATAGCGTGTGTTAGGGGGAGGGGCAGAGATCAAGGAGCAGCACCCAAGGTTGATCAGCAGGGTAGGCCCACTGATGCGTAGCGAGGCGGGACCGGGAATCGAACACTGACGTTCAACAGTGAAGGTCATCGACATGGCGTGTGTGTTGCGTGCCATCGATTATACTTAGTTTTACCTAACCCTTAGGTGAAACCCTTTTAGTTTGTCTTTTTTTATTCTGGGAAAAAGCTCTGAATTAACAAACCAAAACATGTCGGAGGCGGAGGTAGAGCTGGTGGGGATGGGGCTGCGCACAGACGCGTCTCCCATTCAGACCACCTTCTACATCCTCCTGGTGCTGTTCGGCATCGTGGGGAACACCACGGTGATCGGAGTCATCGGCCACAGCGTGCTGATGAACCCCGGCGTGGGCCGGAACTCGGACATCATCATCATCAACATGGCGGTGTCCAACCTGATGGTGTCTGTGTTGAGGAACGCTCTGCTCGTTATCTCAGACATTGGAATCGCGGTAGGATGTTTTCATTGAACTACTTAACCACCAGAGGTACTTTTGAAATGTTTGTTTTGGGGGGTGCAGCTGCCACTGCAATAAATATTGTTCTGTAAATGTTATAAGAACCGCAATGACCGAATTAGTCTTATTTTCAAATTTGGATGTATATTTGACGTTGCTTAAACAGGTGAACCATAAGGTTTGTGAACAACATGAATGATACTTAAACACTATAAATATGAACCCGTGTGTCTTCCCTTCAGCTATACTCGTCCAAAGAATGTTGTCAGTTTCTCATGGGGGTGTGGGTGTGGCTGCGGTCTGTCAACGTGTGGTCCACGCTGTTGCTGAGTGCCTTCCACTTCCACACCTTAAGAAGAGTGGCCCCTCCACTGGGGAACCTGCATGGGCCCCGGGGACTGCCCAAACTCCTCCTCCTCGGTCTGGGCCTCATCTGGGTCCTCAATTTCCTCTACTCCATCCCTGCCCACGTTTTCTCCATCAACGGCAACCAGAACAGCACTGAGGTGATTGGTTTACCGGCTACGGAGTGATCCGCTGTCACTCACGGCTCTGGGCTGGGGGGTGGAGGGGTGTTGTCTTGGTAACTAGTAATCTGTCATCCTGTCAACATGTGATTGTGTGCATTTGCTGCTATAAATCTAACCAGTCTTTCTTTTTTATTATAAAATCCTTAATCCCAGTGTCTCTTGAAAAGGGGCATCAAACTTCCCAGGTCCACGTTGTATTTGGCGTCCAACCCTTTTTTAAATTTCCTCTCTTTGCCCCCGTTCAGTCGGTCACCTCATCTCCCCCTCTCCCCTTCTGCATCCCCCTCCCCAGACCTTGATGCTAGTGAGCAGCACCACGCGGCCGCTGTTAGGCTGCATCTGGAACTTCCCCCTGAAGAACGGCCTGCTGTACGCCACCATCTCCATGGTCATCCACGAGACGCTGCCCATCGTGCTGATGGCCTTCACCAACGCCGGCTCCCTGTACAGCCTGTACGCCCACAGCAAGATGCGCAGCATGGTCAAGGACGTGCACGTCATCAAGAAGGTTCCAGCGGAGCGCCGGGCAGCCAAGGTGAGGAGGAGGGGGGGGGGGGGGGGGGGGGGAGGCAGCTGAACACGCCCACTTGTGATGTCACGATGAAAATCATTGGTTCCCATGTGCCAAACGGCTTGTACCAGCTAACCACACACACACCTGGTGGCATGGCATGAGCTGGGGTAGATGGGGGGGGGGGGATAAGTGGAGAGCTATATGAATCCCTCCCATCCCCTCCATGCTGAGCTGTGGCAGATGAGGAGCGCCTTCAGCCACAGGTTCATGTTCTCCAGGTGCAAGACGGAGCGCTTCAGGTGCTCCTTTGTGCCGGCAGCCATTATGTGTTTGCGTATGCATGTGTGTGTGTTTAGGTATGCGTACATATGTGTATATGCATCACCCATCATGATGTTGGTTCTGTTTGTCGTGTTTTTGTCCCTATTTTAACTATAAGCTATTTATTGTATTTATTGCATTGTCATTTTATCCTGTATCCTTCCACTGCTGCTGGGCTGTTTTTGCAACAAACAATTTCTCCTACGGGGGATTAATAAAGTTTTATCTTAATAGAAAAAAGAAAAAACCGTAATAGTTGCGTTAAGAAACTCTGCATGGCGTGACCTCCCTTCTTGTCACCCCTCCTCCCCCCAGGTTATTCTGGCACTCATTATGCTCTTCATCGCCTCCTGGGGAACCAGCATAATTTCTGTCAACTACTTCAACTACAACCGCGGTCAGTCGGCCGAGTTCCTCCTGGTCATTGCACGCTTTGCCAACATTTTCTTCATCGCCATGTCGCCCATTATTCTGTCTATTGGTCACCGCCGCTTGCGTTCGTTTTTTAGAAGTCTCGTATGACCTGACGGCAGAGCCCATGCCTACAGCGCCGTTTCAAGTACAGTCTCAAACATTCATTATGTTTTGAAAATGTTTGTTTTTAGGATTTTTTTTTTCAAGGCCGAAGGTATTTAGGATTTAGTTTCCATAATATTCCTTTGTCATCTTTTGTGTTAGTTATCTGTGCAAGGTAATTATACCCCATATTTAAATAAAAACATGTTGAGATTAAACATATTGCTTGCAGCTAATTGGAAGTTGTATCGTAAAATGCTCTGTATATATATATATATATATATATATATGTTTTCTGTTATTGTGGGTGTAGTCCCTCGACTGTAAACTGAAAAATCAAGTAGTTGTAGCAAATGTTATTGGTATATTAGTTATTTATCTAGACCACGGCCGGTTCATGTAACATTAATTGAAAGACATGAGAATAGAATGCAGTTCTAACTATGATATATTTGAGGTGATTGTCATTGTATGTTTTCAGATATTATTTTTTAATAAATAAATAGTAAACCATGCAGGCTTCTTGAATAATGTACTCGTCATTTCCATTTAAGCTTAACCAAATCAACGGCATAAAGTATACAATATTCTGCCTTAGACTTAAGTATGAAGAGAAATACATTGGACATTTTCACATTATAATGACATAATGAATGACGTTCTGTTGTCTCAATGAACGGAACCCAAATCAACAGCCTTTTACCTCTCATTGCCACCGTCCTGAACTTAAACATATTAATTTTCAATCTACAAAAAAGCTTAACAATTCTGTACAAATCTTACTTAATACTTTTTTCTCTTTTTTCAACATGCGATATTGCAGCCAAACTGCTTATAGTTTGTAGGACTCGTACAACTATTTTTTACTCATGGTTTTCTCCTTCGTGCTCGCGGCTTCCTTCTGCACCACAAAGACAGTCTTCCCCTTCTCCTTCTGCTGTGCAGCGCCCGCGGCCCCGCCGTCCTCCTCCCCTTCATGCCCCCGACACCTCACCACGTTCGAGCAGCCGACCAGCTTACCCACAATCCTCTTCCTCAGCTTCCCGTGTCCCAGGGCCACCACCATGGGGCTGAACCCCACGAACAGGGACGCCGCAAAGTGGGCCACGGTCAGCAGGCCCTCAGCGTGGTGGCCCCCGTCGTGGTTGTAGTACGTCACCGCGGCGACCTGCAGCACCCAGCACACCACGAACAGGGACACCAGCGACATGATGACGTGGCCCGCCTTGCGCTCGCTGGCCAGGTGCCGGTCCATGTCCCCGCTGTCCCCGCCCGCCGCCGTCACGGCCCGGATGTGCTTGGCCAGGGCGTGCAGCGTGGCCAGGTTGGTGCAGATCATCAGCACCAGCGGCAGCACCTCGTTCAGCACCAGGGAGGTGGAGGCGAACGCCGCTCCCTGCTCCCGGCTGGGGAACTCCCAGATGCAGCCCAGCAGGGGCCGGGTGGTGCAGCTGATCACCATCAGCTCCACCGTGGCGTTCCCGTGCACGTGCGTGGTGTACACCAGCGCCGGCAGGGAGAGCACCAGGTTGACACCCCACACCAGCCCCAGGGCCCCCCACACCCGCCGCCGCTCCTTCTGCACGGCCAGGGGTCCGAAGGCCACGTGCTGGCGCCTCAGGGTGGAGCAGTGGAAGGCGCTCAGGGCCAGGGTCACCCAGCAGCCCACGGCCCTCCACCACACCCACAGCAGCATGAAGACCCGGCACCAGCCCGGGGACAGGGTCACCTCCAGTCCCAGGTCGGAGATGAAGATGGGCACGGTGCGGAACAGCGAGGTCAGCAGGTTGGCCAGCGACAGGTGGACCAGGATGGTGTCCGACGCGGGCATCCGACGAGACTGACTCTGCATGGCGGACTGGCACACCTGGGACGACAGAGGAGACCGGTATAGAGGGGTTCCGATACGCAAAACACACAGGAACCGACGGCAGCGCCACTTACCGTATGCATGACCATGATGTTTCCCATAATACCGGTAAACACCAGAAGGCCAAACAATATGGCATCTACAGTGAGGACCTCAGCCATTGCATCGACTTCCGCATGGCGAAGCGATGCCTTGATTTTACGGACAAAGCAGTCTTTCAGTTTGAGAGGTTGGGTGAGGTGTTGACATGGACCTTTACTGTCTTGAGGTCCACCCCGCTGTTTATAAGCGGCTCAATGCTCGCCTGAATGCAGATGGGTCCGTCCCACCCGAGGGTCATGCTCTCCAGCAGTGCTGACCTGGTTCAAGGTGAATTAACCGGAACGCCTCGTTACCGGGATACGCTATGGGCACAGGCTCGTTTGAATGGAAAAGTTACGGCAAATGGAAATTCAATGACAACAGCACAAGGGCATTTTAATAACTTTTTTTTGTTTAGCAATTGTTTGTGTACGTAGTGTAGGCTGACCGGAAGCACAAATTTATATATAGTGTCTTCATGCATGAAGATCAAACAATTAAAAAACGAATTCAAGGGATTTATACCATGTAGTAATGTGTATATATGGTTTATACTTTTTATCTCATCGTTATATATATATATATATATATATTTTTTTTTTCTATGCTAAATATCCCTTGATTTCTTTGTCCCATTAATTGTTCTCATTTTAATGCTCTTATCAACATGGAGAAGTGCATCGGCTTGCCTTGTGCAAATGATAACAACATTGGCATATACTGATCAAAGCAGAAAGATACAAAAAAAAGCCTATAGTGCAATTAAACGATGAACATACAAACATACTGCCTTGAACATAGCAGTCAGGCTACTGCTTCTTTGTTTTGAGCCAAAGAAAAAAATAAAACTTTTTATTTTTTTCAAATATGAATTTTAAAAGAAATTAACGTCGTTAAAATTGGTTTGCGTTAACGCCGTTAATAACGCGTTTAATTGACAGCCCTAATATATATATATATATATATATATATGAGGGGGAGAGCGAGAGAGAGGGGGGGAGAAACAAAGAGAGAGAGCTTTGATAGCAGTTTTACAATTGTAATTTTATTCAGAATTATAACTTGACATAGTAAACCGGATAATGAAAGCGACCATCAAACAAATATATCATGATATCCTGATCATTCATTTGGATCATGCTCCACTCCCTACTAGACACTATCTTAGGTGCTATGGCAGCAGCTCATCAAACATCTGACTCTCCCAAGATTATCTCAGGGCCCATTGTACCATTGAGGTAATCCCGCTGATGCTGCATTTTGTTTTAATAATCAAGCTTCCCTCTTTTCCCTTGGCAATGATTGTTTGTTGTGTTGCATAGTTACTCATTTGTGAACAGCCATTGCTCAATATGTTCTCATTGGAGAACAGCTGAATCGCGTTTATGTATTGGGGCTGCCAAAACCTCATTGATAGAGGCCTACGTTTGAAGTCTCTGGCAGACCATAAGCTAGCGAATGAGTCCAGCATTTTACACTTAAATCAGCTTAATTCAAACGTATAAAATATAACCCCTTTACTATTCATGCATCAATAATATTTTAGATATTTGTCCTCAGTTGGTTAGCCGTACAGTGCGTATAAAGAAGCGCAACACTTGACTTCGCAGATTTAACTGACTTACAGTTTTTCTTAATAGTTTAAACAAGTTTTCTGAAACTATAGCTCAAAACTTTAAACACAAACCTGAGAAAAGTTGATAATTTTGTCAAAACTACACATATTCTTCTCAAAACTGTTTTTTTCCACCGAGCAGTAAACACAGCTATCAAATGAATATCTCTTAGAGAGCATCATTTAAACACTTCCATCAAAATACTTTTTACAGAATGTTGTGGCTTTATGAGGCCATGTTAAATATTCCTATCTATAAAATTGTTTAGAAATAGCTTTCTTTTTTAAAGTTGCAATTAGGTGGTACTTATAAGACTGTTGCCATATTGTTATACAATTCTGTGAATATATCTGAACAGCTGAACTGACTGCATAAAAATAAGACTATAAATGAGGTGAAACAGATCTACATGTCAGTATGTATCCCACCTCCAATCCTGATCAGGCCAAAGGACCATAGCCTATCTACAACACAGTAGAGCTCACCGAGTCCTGTTTTATGCTCTGACATATGATTGAAGTGTTTTGCCAGTTGAGTTTGAACAGCTGAAAAGTGAGTTAGACTTGATTGCTAAGTACGGTAGTTGTTGCGCTTTGAAGGCCAGTGTGATCCAGGTGAACCAAGTGTGCTAAATGATGAGATTTGTGCTTAGAGTTCAATTTTTTTTTGAAAAATGTGCTATTGTGCTTAGAGTTTAGCAGTCTGGATTCTTGTAGTTGATACATGAGCTTCAAGTTTCCAGACTTGTGTGCATAGTTCCATTTTTTGTGTGTCGAGAAGAACTGTGACATCATTACAAATTCCTCTATTCAACCATAATGGGACATTAGTCCTAGTCCTATTTACGGTAGATGTAATTTGGAAATGTCGTTGGTAAAGTTGCATTTAAAACGGCCATATAGGCATATATCACTCATAGGCCGTACAGGACTTATTTGACAGTCCGACTACCCACGACTCCAGTGCACCACGCTCTCCGCGCGCCGCTACACACCCACAAACGCGCACACACACACACGCACCAGCTATCAGATCTTCTTCACGGATCGACAACAAGAAGAGAACAAATCGGATGGCACGAATATGACACCCATTAATCCTCTCACAAAGTAAGTAAGGGACGTCGTTTATGTGATGGCGTGACTCGGGATAAATGAAATGACCTACATCGTAAAACAGTCGGTATTTTACGCTCATCATCCTCCCTGCATGAGCTAGCATAGCCATATATATGCAAGGTCATCTGCGATGTTTTTAGATCAATTTCACTTAATCATTGTCATCTTTTGCAGACACAGACTACCCCTTGGACGTTGACATGATTCGGCATTGGAGCAGATTGAATCGTGTGTAGGATCGATTTAAAACGGATGTTCAAACCGCACGCCATCAGACGTTCGCAAGAACAGCTTTTTCTCAGTAGAGTAGCATAACTCTTACAAAGGTATTGGGATGAAGAGGCAACAAATACAATCACTGCTTGTTTTGTCGACCGTCATACTCTGCGCGTTGCACGAGGCAGTGGGGTACAGCAGAACTGGCGGCGTCTCAGAAACCTCAATGCCAGCCGCATCTCCAGGAGAGGAGGGAGGCAGCCATAGCAGAGCACGGTCGAGGCACACGCACGTCAGATCAAACAACCAAACATTCGACAGTCTTGTCAACAATAGCAGACACGCACCAAAGATCAGAGAGGGGTCTGAGCCCATGTCCAACACCAGAAGAAGCCACCTTCCCGCTGGGATGTCTGGGAGGACAAACAGCCCCAGATGGAGCCCAACAGAGCAGCGGGGGGCATCACTGTGTGCCTACAGAGTCATCGAGGGGGGTGTCGGGGGGCAACTCTGTTTCCGACACACACAGTGGGGCTTCCATTGCGGCAGCGCGAACTGCAGGACCGTGAGTTCCCTGGGGGGCCTGGTGGCAAACATCCTCACAAACGGCACTGTGCTGTTGCAATGGACCAACGAGGGTGCAGTACGTGGGAGGGTTCACGGTAAGGCCACCGACGTCAGCACTGGTCAGGGCCCTCACATAAACAAGACCGGTGGTGGGGATGGAAACCACACGAGTGGGGATTCAGCGACAGGCTTGACAGAGGGACCACAGGGGTATTTAACTCCCACACCCAGGGCTGCTTTTAGCCACCGGCCCCGCAGGAGGTCGGGCGTGGAGCTGAGCTGCAGGTGGAACGGGAGCTACACGCAGTTCGAATGCGCCACCGTCCACCTCGGCCCCGGCTGCAGGGACTTCCTGCTGACCGACCTGCACGAGAACGTCCCCTACCGCATCTGTCTCCGCGCCCTGGCTCCGGCCCAGTCCCCGGGGGACCGGAGGGACTGCGTGGAGTTCACCATGTCGCCTTCCGGCATGCAGGACATTGTGATCGCCATGACTACCGTGGGAGGCGCCATATGTGTCATGTTGGTCATCATATGCCTGCTGGTGGCGTACATCACAGAGAATATCATGAGCCCCGCCACGCAACACACGTACCATTATCACACACACTCGCGGCACTGACGCTGTGTGCGTCAGTGTACTCACCAAGTGTGGTCCGGATACACAATGTGTATGGGGATCAATTGTCCTGAATCATCCTACTGTGTCTTATACGAAACATGTTTAAATCAGCCACATAATGCCTCCGTTCATTAGATCTTGCTCGGTTTGGAGTTGAGCCTGCGAAATAGCAACTTCTAAACCTTCTAATCATTACAAGGGATGCACTGAACCAAAATGAGCCATTCACTACACATATGTTTATAAAGGATCATTGTTTCATGTGGTGATTCCGCCTTTTCAGCTGTGATCAATCTCTTTGTAAAACTGCAATAAAAACCATCAACCTGAGTGACAGATAAATCATAATAATAGCTTGGTAATAAAAACCTAACTTTTAATTCCATACTTTCACAAATTATGGCTTCATTGCCTCTGTGGCTGTTAGTTCCAGAGCCATTTTTTGCTGTTCTCTCTGTTTGAACTCTGGTTGTCACTGACCACTTTTACTGCACTTTTTGAAAATAGGCCTGTTCTAAATGTAAAATATGTAAGATGACATAAGTTGCCATGGCAAAGTCAATAAACTTTTAATTAAGACTATAAAAGTGTGTGGTGTGTGTGTCGGCTAGCATTGGGTGAACAGATTCCCATAGAGTTTGATTTGTTCTGTTTCTGCCTTTTTAAAAGGGAAATAAATACATCGGACAGCATTAAAAAAACATAACATCATTGTTGATAATTATAATTCAACACAATAGTTTAGATGGTAAATATGGCTTTAGAAGATACAAAAGTCTATTATCTCTAATAACATATAAATCATTTATCATTGATAGGCCTATGAGGTAATATAATTAGCCTGATAAAACATTGTGCAATAAAAAAACGTGTGCACTTTGCGGACAAATTTGCATATAATATTTTCGAGACATTCTTTTTCTCATTATTATTATTTTTGCTGCTTTTTGTAGTTTTAACATTCCGTATTTTGAAAGAAAGACACAAAACCTGATTTATATATTGCAACGATCTTTCTTGCGTCGTCATCGTCACAGTGACGTGGACGTTTTTTTTCTTTTATAACCGGTAAACCCAGCCCCTAAAATGACATCAAAACTTTTAAAGCCGTGCCTAGGAAGGAAGTCGGTCCGGCTCCGCCATTTTAACATCCTCATCCTTTAGAGGAGAGCGCTCTAATTTGGCCGTTCTAGTCAGTCGTCAGTCGTTAGAAACGTTTGTATTCGGTCGTCTATGTAGGTGTTTAGCCTATACAAATTCTATTTAGTCATTTTTTCACTAATTCCAAATTAGTTCCTACGGAAGAACCGCTATGCCGAGCCACCCGCTGCGCGTGGCGGTTGTGTGCTCGAGCAACCAGAACCGCAGTATGGAAGCGCACAATATCCTCAGGTAAAACGGGCCGAGACGAAGAGAAGAAACCACTGCATTGCCCTTCTCCGAAGTGACCGAGCCCGTACTGCGCGGTGCTAATGGCGCTGGAGCCATAACCGCACAATGCTCCATGACAGCATATCGGCCTCCACCCAGCTTCGACAATGGGCTCAAAGCAGAACAAAAAGCCTGTAGTTTATACCAAGGCTGTTCACTTGGATTATCTTTATTTTTTGTTGTTTTTGTTATTTTTGACAGACGTACACGCCTTTCCACTTATTAGGTTTTAATTGTATAAAGATACATGTTTGAAGGGGAAAAAGTAGTTGATTTTTACTTAATCTCTAGCGCCCTCTCTATTGTCTTGAAGAAGAAGGGGGTACTGCAGCCTTGAACCACCGCCTGATGGCGCTGCTCTCTGATTCTAGATTAGTCACTTTTTTAAAAAGGGCAATAATTCATTTAATATATTTGGCACCTAGAAAGTAAACTGCTTTGCCCACCAAGACGACGAATGCCGACTCTTTTCCCCCCAACAGTTACCCTATTCTGTATCTTTGCTCATCTGTTAATTGTAGTTGACAAAGATCTACTAGGAAAGAAATTATTTGAGTTATCAGTCAACTTGTTAACATCCCGTGCCATATGTGACAAGCTGAAAAACGGCCTTTTTTTTCTTTTTGATCGAGTCATTTATTTTAACCCCGCAGCTAGCCCTATGTCTCTGAAAATTCCACTTTCTTCATGTTTGCATGTCATACTGGTTAATTAATTTAATTTATTACTTTTTATTCTATCTGCCGTGTCATTAAATGCGCTGTTTGGGGGGAGTTGCACTTTAACACTGATGCTATATTCTGAACTAATCCATTTTTATTAATGTATACTTGTTCTTTCCTCTTTGCAGCAAACGTGGATTTGACGTGCGTTCATTTGGGACTGGCTCCCACGTGAAGCTGCCTGGCCCTGCCCCGGATAAGCCTAATGTTTACGACTTCAAAACATCTTATGAACAGATGTACAACGACCTGGTCCGCAAGGACAAGGAACTGTATCCCCTTCACACACACCAACCAATATGCACTCTGTCGCTGACAATCACACACGTGCAAACAAAAGGGGACATAATGCTGAGAAGTAGATTTGCGCAAT
This sequence comes from Gadus macrocephalus, assembly GCF_031168955.1. NCBI lineage: Eukaryota > Metazoa > Chordata > Actinopteri > Gadiformes > Gadidae > Gadus > Gadus macrocephalus. Next base: position 6,573,415 of record NC_082394.1, read on the forward strand.
TTGAGGTATAGGCATTCTGTGAACATCCTTGTTGAAGAACATGTGGTGCCGTTGGAACAGCAGTACATTACTTTGGGGTGTCCCGTTGTTCAACTGGCTTCTAGGTGTCAAATGACGTGTGACAAATGTTTGTCTGTTCTCGTTCATTGTCGTTGATAAGTGGTAAACGTTGGTGCATCTGCTTGGTGTAGGTAAGTCATCTGCTGGGTATGGGTAAGCTCACAGTAAACAAACTGGTTTAGTCAAGGATATGATTTGTTGATTGCCGTTTGTTTGTGTTTAATCGTCAAATGTTCCATAATGTATTACCTGTCTTAAATACAACTGCCACCTTGATCAAAGCTCTTCTCCATAGGTTATTGGGATATCATGGGTGTGAACGGAATTCCCTATGACATAAACGCAAAAAAATAAGATTATTATCGTCCAAAGTTTCAAAATTGGGAAGGAAACGGCAACTTAAATAATTGTAAAACCATCTCCAGCTATTGGGATTAGCTTGTTGATTGTGTTGGTTAAAAAAAAGATGGTTTCGGCCCTATATTAATATCAGTACATTCAGTTCAGGAAGAATGTCCGGTTCAAAGAGCGAGTGTGTGACGGAAATGGTTTCCCTACATTCCGAATGCATTGTCTAACAAAAAACACCTGGCAGTGGATAAAAAATTGCAAGTTATATATTGGCCACTAGATGGCAATGTGCTGTATAATTTTAATAACGAGTAAACGTTTTACAATAGGTTGGACGCCACGGAGAATTTATGATTTATCTAACCAACGTGTTCAAATATTGCGGCTTTGTTCCGCCTATCCTTTTTTTTATTTTTTTTATGGATGACTCATGTGAGGTATTTGCATCACTGAATGTTGAGGGATTCTCTCGGCCACCTTGATGTGCTCCTTAACCAACAACTCCTTAAGGTACACCCAGAATGGAATCCTTCACATGCTGGACCGCAACAAGCGTATCAAAACCAGACCGGAGCGGTTCCAGAACTGTAAGGACCACTTTGATCTGGTCATTACCTGTGAAGAGAGGGTCTACGACCAAGTCCTGGAAGGTGAGGCCTTCGTACCCAATGTTGATGTACATATGCTTTTGTCATTCTAATGATGAACAACCAAGTGTTCTGCGGGGTCGTAATCTTATGTTATGACTCAAACCTGCAATGTGACCGAAGCCCAATGCTAAGGGAGGGGGGGTCCCCTGACTGTGCCACTCCACAGACCTCAGCTCCAGAGAACAGGAGACGCTGCAGTCGGTGCACGTCATCAACGTGGACATCCAGGACAACCACGAGGAAGCCACGCTCGGGGCCTTCCTCATCTGTGAGCTGTGTCAGTGTGTGAGTGTCCACCTATTAAAACCTGCCTGTGACATGCATGTTAATGCTGAACTCTTTATATCTGGAATGGCTGGGCGGGTGGGGGGTGATCACTTTGTATACCCTAAACGGGGAATGTTCATGTTGCCTGAAGGTTACTTGACCTTGTCCCGGGGGAATCTTTCAATGTTTTCCTTCAGATCCAGCACACAGACGACATGGAGAATGAAATCGACGAGCTGATTCAGGAGTTTGAAGATAAGAGTAACAGGCCTTTCCTACACACCGTGTGCTTCTACTGACGGCCCCCGTCCAAATCTTGCAATAAAACCTACCACCCCCCCACCCCCCGCCCATAAGCCGTGAACCAACAGCAGTACACACACACTCTTTAAGCAAGCCATCTACACCGCTCTGTGTGTGTATCGATGATCACGTTACACGCGTGTCCCTGTACGCAGCTGTAACGTATACGTGTGTACGAAGGCCAGCGCACTGGGTTCTGCGATGGCTCGGTGACGGTTTCTGACAAACGGTGAGGACGGGTTGTCCTTCATGCTGAGGATAGCCTCTTGCCTTTGGATCCAATGTCAGGCCATGGTCCCTCCTCCCCCAGACCCCTAACTCAACCCTTCATGCCCACCCAGCCATGCCTCTCTCGGGAGAGCAAGACCCCAGCCAATCTTATAGTAGGATATACAGTTTTTGTTTTTATTTCTTTTGAATTGGAGGCTGATTGTGCTCTTTTTGTTTTCTCAAATTCTAGCAATTGTTTTGGTTTTTGAGTCATTTTGACCCTGGCTGGTGTAAATGTGCTTGATGAATGACATGAAGTGACGAGTCTATGCTGATGCGTGACTGCCTGAAAGGACAAGTGACCGTGTGCTAGAGATTAGTCCATAAATCGGAGGGTTGATGTTGACTAACCAAACTGAGACGTATCCCTCCGGTTTGATTCCATCATAATGTGTTGATTCTTATTTATACTCAGATTTGCTGTCTTTCAGGGTATAGTTTTGTTTTATTTTGTAAATGTAAAAGAATAGAGAAAGCATTGTAATTATTTGCTGCAAGCTCAGTCAAGAGTGCCTGAATTCTGTATGTACATATGAATCCACTAAAACAATCTCTTCAGAAACCTCTCTGCTCTTGTCTGCTTTGAGTATTTTTTTTTAATGTATGTTAACGTTTTTAAAATCTTTTATTTTAAAGTAAACTGGAGGTATGCTAAGTTGATTCTATAAAAAAACGAGTCCATCGCAGCAAGCTGCCCAAAACATACAATGTCCTTTTTTAACCATCAGAATGTTGTAAACCATTCGGGTAATATATTTTGAGACGCCAATAATTAGATTATGTATCATTACTGAGCTGTAATGGCTAAACATCGAACAATCCCACGCGCTAGGTCGCATATGATCTTGAGGACCAATTAGAGCGTGTATGTCTATAATGACGTCTTTTGTCACTTGCACCACTGCGCGCTCTAAAAAAGCAATGAAGATGAAAGCGATTCTGCAACAATTTTGTCACTCTGGTTTGCGTTCGTAAAGGTAAGAAACAACGCGAAATGTCCAGTGCCTCGTAACGTCCAGGATGTTGCCGTTTACAAAAGCTAACAGATAAAATACCTCTGTTTTTGACATGTGTCCGTCGACGTCGGCTTGACATAAACTGTTTTGGACCGATTTCACAACTTCAACGTACCGTTTATGTCTCAAGCAATAACTACTATTTACTAGACACACACACTCGCTTTCCTTGAAATTTCTCTCACGCGTGGGCTGTCTGTCTGACCCATTGATTACTATCTGAAGCATTACACGTCTACACACGCTGCCACCATGGCCACACGATCCCGTGATATCCTATCCAGAGGTCCAGAAGGCGATTTCCCACCGCTTCATTTGGACAATCTTTAAATAAAATTTCTGCTTTGGAATTTCAACTATAATGTCATGAAGTCATGATGTTATTTAATGTGTTTAGCCTGGCTGTATAAAACCTATTAGTGTCACAGCCTGCACAATTACATGCAATAGGCCAAATGGTATGTCCTTGACTTGGCTTTTTGGGAGAAGTTATTAACTGTCTCCAGCTGGCAGCCATTACTCCTGATTGGATTATTTAAGTTTTTGAACGTAGGTTCATTCAGTTGATTTTCCTCTTCGCCATCTCCGTGACCTTCTTGCATCCTGATACCAAACCCGTCACAAAACCATAAAATGTACTTGATGGTTTCTAATTTGGTTGGACTGATATAAATGGGGAAGAATGCTTTGACCATATAAACAAAACAAAAGGACAATAAATAAAAGAAACGTATTGAATATTCCATCATTTATATAGAAAATCACAATCACACAATTTTAATAATGTTACTATTTGTAATGTTAATAATCTGTAAACATTAATTAAAGACATACGGTTTCCATAGAAAGTACACTTTGACAGATATATCAACATGAATCAGTGTCAGGCATATTTTAAGGTCACCGATTTGAGTGGCCCCTTGCATTCCCCATATTCCAGCGGCGTTGTTCCGGAGACGTCATCAGACACAGACATCACTTGGGTACAAGGGCCAGCATACTCTTTTTCTTTTGTTTGATCCCAGCACCTCCGTTGTGGTTCATCCATCCTCCTCACACAGGGGTTCCATCCTTTGGCGGAGGAGATACAGTCTTTACCTCCTTTTCCTTCTCACTGGAAGGAGTAGCAGCAGCAGGTTCACCTACGCTCTCTGCCTTGACTCCAACGTCAGAGACCTGATCCACTGGTGGCACAGATTTGCTCTCTTCCGTCAGCTCAACGGTGTTCAAAGTGGGTGGGGCAATCTCCTGTTTAATGCCGTCCTCAACTGGAGCAGATTTGCTCTCTTCCGTCAGGTCAACGGTGGTTGTAGTAGGCGGAGCCATCTCCTCTTTGATGAGGTCAACCGGGGTGATGACCTCCTGTGCTAGGGGGGCCTCAGAGAGGTCAACTGGGGCGATGACCTCCTGAGCTACGGGGGCCTCGGTGAGGTCAACTGGGGCCTCGGTGAGGTCAACTGGGGCGATGACCTCCTGAGCTAGGGGGGTCTCGGTGAGGTCAACAGCGATGTCAACTGGGGCGATGACCTCCTGAGCTAGGGGGGTCTCGGTGAGGTCAACAGCGATGTCAACTGGGGCGATGACCTCCTGTGCTAGGGGGGTCTCGGAGAGGTCAACTGGGGCGATGACCTCCTGAGCTAGGGGGGTCTCGGAGAGGTCAACTGGGGCGATGACCTCCTGTGCTAGGGGGGTCTCGGTGAGGTCAACTGGGGCGATGACCTCCTGTGCTAGGGGGGTCTCGGTGAGGTCAACTGGGGCGATGACCTCCTGTGCTAGGGGGGTCTCAGTAATTTCAACGGCGATGTCAACCGGGGCGATGACCTCCTGAGCTAGGGGGGTCTCGGTGATCTCAACTGGGGTGATGACCTCCTGAGCTAGGGGGGTCTCGGTGAGGTCAACTGGGGCGATGACCTCCTGAGCTAGGGGGGTCTCGGTGAGGTCAACTGCGATGTCAACCGGGGCGATGACCTCCTGAGCTAGGGGGGCGTCAGCCAGAATCTCCTTGGCGACCTCAACCGGAGCGACCACCTCCGTCACTACGGGGGCGTCAGCCAGAATCTCCTGGCTGACGTCAATAGGAACGACCACCTCCTTTGCGAAGGGCAGAATCTCTTGGGTGATGTCTACGGGAGCGACCGCTTCCTGTGCTAGGGAGGCCTCGGTGAGGGGCAAGACCTCTGGGCTGATGTTCTCGGCCACCTGAGCCACCACCTCCTGAGCTACGGGTGCCTCGGCGAGGGGCAGCACCTCTTGGTTGATGCTTTCGACAACCTCGGCGACGACCTCCTGGGCGAGGGGGGCCTCAGCCAGGGGAAGAACCTCTTTGCTAAGGTCAACCGGAGCTGCCACCTCCTGGGCGAGGGGCTGAATCTCTCTGATGACGTCAGCCGTAGCTGCTACCACCTCCTGAGCCAGGGGTGCCATGGCGAGCGGCAGAATCTGTTGGTTGAGGCCTTCGACCACCGGGGCGACGACCTCCGAGGCCTGGGGGACCTCGGCGACGGGCAGGATGAAACCAATCTTCCCGTCGCCGCCTGCTGTATTGGCCTGCTTGGGAGGGGGGGGCCTCACTTGTAGGCTCTCCACGCCCTCTCCGTGAAGCCAGTCCATCTTCTGGATGTGCTGTTTGACAGCATCTTGGACGCGGGCGTCAATCATGGCCTCCGTCAGGATCCCACTCTCAGAGGAGTACGCCGCCGCCTGGGTGGAAGGAGTTGAAAACTTAAGTTGACTTTAAATCTTTAGAAATGGAGTACCACCGACATGATAGATAGTCCATAACATGGACACGGCCAATCAGAGATCGGTATACCAACCTGCCAGGCCACTCCCAGCTTGGAGATCTCTCTGCCAGACATCCCCTCTGTGTGCTTGGCAATGTCAGAACACTTGAGACCGTAGTCAAACTGGGCGAGCTTCAGCCTCCTGAAGAAGACACCAGAACAAGAGCAGAAGGGGTGATGGTAACGGCTTTGACAGCATTTTTTATTTCTAGAATGCATCAGTTATAGGATGCTTGATACCATTATGGAAATCGTTGTCGATCGCTATAGTCTACAGATATATCCAGATAATTTGCAGCTTTTGAGCCACTTGTTACATATTTTCAACTTTAACAATCCCTTTAACAATTTCAGTCGTATTATACGGTCAAAGCGCTCTATTTTCAGATTTGAGCGAAAGATTTGGTGTATTAGGTGTATAACTCACTGCCTCCCTCCAGTGGCCGGCTCCAGCACGTATCTATCAAAGTACAGTCGCACCAGCCTCTCCCTCTCTTCAGGGCCTGGCAGCGCAAAGTTCACTATCTCATCAATACGGTCGTTGATGGCCCAGTCAAACTGCTCTGGTTGGTTACTGGCCAGCACCATCATAAACCTGCAGGACACCGAGGGAAGAAGAAAAGGGTTTGAGGCATAGAGATAGTGGGCTATAAGACTGATCATACAAGAGGGAAAATCAAGGGGGTGTTGGATACACTTAGGGCTATGTTGGTATGGAGCTGGAAAGTTTTGTATTATGATACTTGTTCCACGCATACCATTTTATTTAACCATGATTAACGATGCATATTGGGTAAGATGAATACTTACTTGTTGCTCTGTTCTCCGGTACGATAAAGGAAGGCGTTTAATGTGGCTCTGAGGTCTTCACTGATCTTTTCCTAGAAAACAGACACAAAATAAAATGTAAATGGTTTGTATTATACATCATTTTCACAATGTGAACCATATGGACGGATGCAACGGAACAACTCAACTTACAGTAGATCGCTTGCGTAGAAAGGCATCGGCCTCATCAACAAAGAGCAATAATCTAGCATAGGTAAAGGAGAACATAGGAATGAATTTCAACAATCATCAGATTACATTCATACATGAACAAAAGGGTTTCATTTATGTTCATAATCATTGACAGCATACCCGCGCCGGCTGGTGTTGGCCCAGTCGAACACTTTGTGCATCGCTGTGACACCGTCACGACCCATGGGGGCCACGTCGCCTCCCGTCATGATCGCAAAGTCCATCCCGGAATGCATCGCCAGTTTCTGCTCAACACAAAGAGGTAACGGTTCATCGGATCACATGAATTGAGGTTCATAAATCAGATGATGCGTGTTATGTAACCGGTTCGTACCTTGGCAAATAGAGTTTTTCCAGTTCCTGGCGGGCCATACATGAGGATATTCCTGTAAAGGCCACGGTTCTGCCGTGTGTTTCGAGTTGCTATGGCAATGTCTCGCACACGCTCTTCCAGTGAAGGCTAAAAGGGATTATTAAATAACATAAATTTGCAATATTAGCATTTTCTCCAAATGTCACAGCCTTTATAGAAAATGGGGATCATGAGGAAAATAACATTGTGATCGACTCAACATCACGAATTAAAATGACCATTATATCTTCTCATCGTAATTCCTTGTTGCTATGAAACTGCTGTCTTGCTATGGTTATCACGAGAGGTCAATATCTTAATTTAACGAGGATTGTATACGACGGCATTCAAAGACGCTTCACGATATTATCAAAGTATTGTCCTGCCCTAGTTGTAACTTGAACACTTACGCTCAGCACGACTCCCTCCAAGGCATCCTGTGGTTTGCTCCTCAACCGCCTCGTCGTCTAACAGGAGGTGGGGGAGGGAGGGATGAGAAAATGGTTACTAAAAAGGAACACAAACAGATCTAAAGGCCCAATCCCATTTCTACCCCTTACCCCTTCCCCTTCCCACTTACCCCTTCCAAACAAGGGGGAGGGGTAAGGGGAAGGGGTAAGGGGTAGAAATGGGATTGGGCCTAAACGTGCATGCATCAACTATGCCACACATAGCTGATGAGTGACTGTGGCCGAGCCAAACGGGCCTCCCAGCTACCTTGATGGGATGCTTGATGGCTTCTGCCACGGTGATGCGGGACGTCTCCCTGACCAGGGACGGCTTGCCCAGCCGGGCTTCGACGTAGCGGCCGGCCACTGCGGTCGTGTTGCGGGCCGTGTAGACGCCCACCGCCAGCAGGGTCAACCCTCCTACCTGCCGACGGGAGGAGACGTTGCACGTGTTTAGGACTTGAACGTCACATTAGCCGATGAACGTGGCAGAACATTACAAGAGAAATGTGGTATGGTTTTTATTATTGTTTAATTTATTCAGTCTTAACATCATCCAGGACGCGGGTAATTAAACGAAAAGAAGATGTGCGTGTAGTCGGTGACCAGAGCTGTGGAGCTATATCTGGGGAAGTGTCGATGTGCCCAGCATCTCCACAAAACCTGAAGTTCGTCAGCCACCCACAGCTTTACTACCATCCTCACGTTGTACCTGATGAAGCAGTGCATTGTGGGGAATGTTCTCACCGTAGCTGTGACTTTGTCCCAGTCCGACACAAAAGCCCTGAAGCCCTCTCCGAACACAGCCCCCGCAGTCCTGAAAGGGAAAACATTTATTATATGCTTTGTGTGGTGTGTACTAAAACGATCAAATCAAACATCTAATTTAAATTATTAGTAGCTGTGTTTGCATACTGTTCATGGCATATGGATTTTTTTTTTTTAAGCACCATGAGACACTATTGAATATAAGCTGTTCTAGTGAGGACGAGTTATTTCAACTAGATATCACCAGCACATACAACTAGTAATACAAAAGGGAACACCAACTGGCACCATGACCACTTGTGAAAGCCACCTACTTTATAGACTCCAGAACGGTCTGCCTGTGCTCAGCCGCCTTCAGGCGGATCTGCTCGCGGATGATGTCTGCGTTCTCCCGCTCCACGCGGCCCCGGGCTTTGGACTCCGCCTCTATGCGCAGCAGCTCGTTCTTGTGCCTCAGCTGCATCTCGTGCTCGATGGTGGCTGAAGTAGAGGCGGACCCGGCACAGTTAGAACTCCAGCCAATGATCAACCTAGCTGTGTGATATACACTGCATTTGGTTAGTGCTATCCGTTACCTTTTCTCATGGACTCCTGTTTATTCACAGACTCCTCCTGCTTACGAAGGTTGTCCTCATTTATGGCTTGCTGTGAACAAAAACAGTAAATATTTTAAACGTGCTTGTTGGCGATAAGAGCTTTTGATGCGTTTTTAAATCTAGCAGGTGAACTCACCTGTTGTCGAAGCTGGTCTTCATATCGCTGCCGAGCTAGCTTATCCTGGTACTGGGCTCTCTGTGATTGGACAGACAACAGGGTTACCATGGTGACATGCTACGGGCCCACCAGAGCTGGCTTAGTACTGATTGGTCGAGTGCCTTACTGAATCAAAGTTACAAATGCTCGGATATAACCAGGGTGAGGTTCCATTCTTACCGCCTGATTCTGTTTGGTCTCCTCACTCATGGTTTTCCTTCTCTCCTCAGCCTGGATACGGATTTGATCTCCTTTCAGTTGCTCCACTGCTGCCTCATATTCCTAACACAGGAAATAGCAGCGTCAATAGGAGGACCCAACAGACATTCAGCAGACTGGACAACATCCCAATATTTACATGCATCAAATCTCAACCTGCAGTCATGATGCCTGATGTAATGTTTATAGCTCAGGTAATGAACCTTTGTTAAAACATGCTTAAGGAAGACAAGCATTTTCATTGAATGAATGTCATTGAAATTCCTCACGCGTCCTTGTGGAATACTAAATTCTGATTGGTCAATAAAGGCGTGCAGCAGTCTGTTACTTCTGTATAACAGACAGTTGCAATGGACGCTATGGATGCCAACAGACTTTGGTTGCAGAAGCAGTACAACATTTTGCAAATCAATAAAATAATGGGTTATATTTGTGTCAAATTATGGATTATTTTCAATAAAAGCTGTGTGATAGGAGGGATAATGTGCAGCGAAACATTAATGTTTTGCAGAAATAAACCCCTGAAGGCTGATTCAAGACCCCTGAATCACCTGCCAGGGTTTATTTTTGGGGTAAGGACAGACTGTACATTGTCCCTTAGGTAATACAGCATTGCTGCAGATTGTTTATAGGAAGTTAAATAAGCATAATTTAGGTTATGCCACGTAGTTATAATGTATTTAATACAATGTTGAACTTGTTATGTACATCACAATGAAACTAGATACACCAAACATATGGCATGCGATGAAAATTTGTAATCTCCTTACCTTAAATTTACTCTGATGCTCCAGCTGTACCGTCTGCTCTTGCATACGAGACAGGTCCAAAGCTTCCTTGGCATGGCCTGAGGTGAGGTATTTGCAGAAGGGAAATGGTATGCCATAATAAAATAATTGCAGTGTATACGACTATTTCAGCAATCTTGCAACAAACGGAACAAAGTTTCATTCATTTAAAAAGTAATGTGGACAGGGATGACAAGGATGACCTTTGACCCGGTCCCCTTGAATGAAGGTGAGCGTTGAGTGGGTATTTGTCACTCAGACAGCATTCTGTACATGCCGTTCTCATCTCGCTTCACCTTGGTTTTATATTTGCACAATTCTGAATATAGATTCCTAAGCGACGACTAATGAATGCACCAAATGAATTCACCCAGATTGTGTGCAATATGGCTCCCGTTACATTGCGGAATAGTTTCTGCACTTCACACTTACGAGACTTGTCGAGGTCTTTGGCTGCCTGTGCAGCTCGCTCCAGCCCAGTCGGATCGAAGCTGCTCCATTTGTCCTTGAGTTTATCTCCACCGCCACCGGTTCCACCGGCCGGGGCTGGCGGCGGAGGTGGTTGCGGGCCGGGTGGGGGGGCTTCAGGCTGCCCCCTGTTAAGGCCAAACAGCCAGGACATTTTTTCTGACAATTGATATTACAAGACTTATGCAAGCCGGTCAGAAAAATGAGGCTCTGACAAATGCCTGTCAGCTTACTTCCTCCACATGCGTGTCACGCTGAAATGCTTCACGCAATTGCAGGAGACGATTTGCCGTGGTCTGAACAACAGCTTTTGCTATTGGCTACTGAAAATCAATCGGCTTTTTCATTGGTAGTTGCAATAGCGTCCTCCACAGAGGTCGCGTTTTGTCCCCCCTCCCAAATTGTACGGTAGCCGCAAATAGTAAAAAGGGTATTTTTGAAACTTTAAATGTCATTGGATTACATCATGATGCTTTTGTAACAGAAAATCATTTTAAATATGCTTTCTTCTCTACATTCCACAAAACATATATTCGATTTATGTTTATGAGAATAGACCATGGATAATATTTATAATTTGCTGAATGTCAAACTATACGTACTTATGTATGTCTAAAAAAATGGGAACCACAGCAATGTATTGAATACATAACAAAATGTTTAATGAAACAAATTTTACGAATACATCACAAGAAGAAAAGTACAGATATTTACATAGAAACCAATAGCCTTACAAAATCTGCTTGTTACCTTTAGACTCATACTTAAACCTTAAAAAAAAAATGCCTGAAAGTATTAAATTATAGTTGCACATGAATGTGGTGGGACTTCTCGTAACTACTTATCCTCCGGGGACACTTTTTTGATAAGGTATGTTGTGAATGTACTTGACAATGGGGTTGGTTAGGGTGTGGTTGCAGCAGAGAAATCAATGTGCTGCTGTTGTTATTGTGTTCGGCTAAGGACAATGAGGGGTAAACGTTAGTTTAATCATGGTCATCTACTTGCCAGCCTGCATCGTTTGAAATCAGAATTACCGCAATGTGAACCAAATGGCGTAACTAAATAAAAATAAGTTTTCCCCATTACAATTTGCTTTAATGTCCACGTCTAGTTAATGTCCTTCCATTGAGTTTGATTTTTTGGTCCATTCAGAGTAATACATTTTATCTCAGCAAGGTCTCAAAAGAAAAACAACCAAACTCTCTCCACCTTCACCTTGAAAGGTTATTGCTCTCTGGATTGAATGATTATAGGAGAGAGGGTGAGAGTAAAGTCAAAGACAGGCTTATTTAATTATTGTGACTTGTAGCATTGCATCCACATTTACACAATCCAGAGCCTCACTGTCTGCCCAGCATAGCAAGTAGAGGAGTCCGTTAGTACAGCAGATGGCAAAGGGACTAGTGGGTCACCATCACACGGGAGAAGACCCCTGCAGGCTCCTGGCCGTCACCTAGGGCCGCCCTGAAGCCCTCCTCTCGTCGCGCCTGAGCCAGCTTGGCTAGCGAGAGGAACGTCCGGGGTTCTGTGATGGCAAGTTCGCTGAGAATACGACGGTTGAGTTGAACACTTGTCTGTAAGGAGGGACAACAAGGGGCACGATGGTTAGATCCTGGAGTACATTTTTGCAGAAATCTCCTTTTGCACTAATGCTGTGAAGGTGTAAATGATATGCTGGGAGTTTGCTGAGAGGCCCAAATACTTAGACCGACGTATACATCTTTGGTGAACCAAGCACTTTCTAAACATGTGAAAGAAAAATAATGAATTCCTGAGGACAATTACCTTTCCCAAATTATGAATCAGGGCTGGATACTTCATGTTATGTTCTCGTGTTGCTGCTGCAATACGTGAAATCCAAAGCTGAACGAATAAATCACAGAAAAGAGAAAGCAGATTTTGGATGCTTCGAATCATATGCAATCACATTTGTACTTGAAAACAATTTACTTGATCAGCATCACTGCTCAATCGCATCTTTAGTACTGTGATAAATATGTGTTTGAGTGACCAAGGCATCAGGGTGACACAGAGCAAGCAGCAGATGGTGTCTTACCGTTCGCATGTTACGTTTCTTGAGTATTCGACCTTTAGTGGCGTAGACGAAAGCCCTCCTTACTGCCCGCACAGCCAAACTGTAACAGCGGTTCTTCCTTCCCCTGAAATGCTGTGGTGATTAATCAGAATAAGTAATAGTATCTTGGTGCATGACGATAACACAATGCAGTCCCATGGCCCCCACCAAAATATAGATGAGCTTACAAATTATTATCTCAATCTAAATGAAGACTATAAATTGTTTGACAGCTGATGGAACTTACCCGAGCATGTTTCAGGAGTTCTTGGACCTTCCAATGTCTGTCTGGCCCGCGGCTTCGGACCAAACAGGACAGTGTCAGAAATACCATTCCCTCTTTAATTTATAGTATACCGCGTCTGCCTACCAATCTAAGATAACACCATATAGTCAATGACCTTTATCCACTTCGTTATGAGATGCGTGGTCTGTTCAGTGCAATTGTAGTTTCAACTTCCCAAGCCGTAAAGCAGCGTGTTCGGGGTATGTTCGTTTTGAGAACCCTATCCCCTTCTCCACCAACCTCTGCCTACGTCAGGAAGATTCATCCAATGTATACGTCATATGCTTCCGATTAGTTCTTACACTAAATATATTAAAGGATATTTATTTTTAATAAAAACTATCGTAAAAAATGTATCGTATGGTTTATAAATATATTTTTTATCTATAGTTTAATAAATAAATATATATATACATTTATGTAAGTACACACGCCCCGGAGCTTTATATGGGATAACCGGGAGACACTGGTACGGAAAATCAACGCTCCCCGTTGTTAACAGCGAAAGGTCTCGTCACGACAGACGCACAGCATTCTGGTACTGCCTTCAGAAAGCTGCTCCAAAATGTCGATTGCGGTTCTTTCGTCCTTGGGTCGCTGTGGCTTTTTGGCTTTTCGTTCTCCAGTTGGACTTGTGGTAATGTCTCTTTTATATACATACAAAGAAAATGACTACAAAATGAATCTGGGTGTGTGTTATGAATAGATGTCTTTGGTTTGACTGTCCAGTGTGTCACATAACAAACTCTTCCTGGACCGCCGACCAGTGTTACGTAGTTACGTAGCAAGGAGGCTTACGAAACGCAGACCCGTTTAGCTTGCAAGGTTACTTAAAATATTGGTAATTTAATTGATTTTGTTAACTGGAAACCTGGTATTGGTGGAATAGTCTAACCCCTACACTGTATCTAGAATAAATTTGAATGTCTGTTTTTAGCTGCATAACACTAGGTAGGTAAACAAGTCAACCCTATGTATTATGAAGTGACGTTACATCACTGCACTTTGATATCCTTATCTTCAAGGAACCTTTGGTTAATTTGATTTCAACCTCGACCAATCCTTTTGTGAGACATGGCATGAAAGGAATAATATTACCGTGCCAAACCCATTATTTGCTTTAAAAGGGCGGACGCTGGGATATGCGGTCTGTGGGTGCATGTGAATATCTTTGGGACTCCCAAAATGGCTGGTGGTTACCTATTGTTACTTCAATTTCCTTCTGAGTTCAAGTGAATTTCTAAGAACTAACAACCAATTACTCATCCTCATTGGTATTGAATTACCTCAATATTTCGGAAGAGATTATTCATGGTATATAGATGTAGTCCTTCAAATCTTTCAGATTCTTATTTTACTGGCAATTGACAAAACCTCCAACTCAAATAATTCTTGCAGCCTGGTGTGTTTGTTTGTGCTCAAATGTAATCGCAAATTGTCTTCATTCATGTTTTGCCATTTCCCTATGGTAGGCTGTCCGCCATGCCCAGACAGCAGCAGCTCCAGCTGCTGAGCCCAGGATAAAGAAGTTCCAGGTGTATCGCTGGGACCCAGACACTCCAGGAGACAAGCCTCGCATGCAGACCTATGACATCGACCTCAACACGTATGTAAACTAACCACAGCATAATTCACAGTTTTCCCTGTTAACATTTCCAATTTTTGCTTGGAAATGGCATCATAGCAATGGTCTGTTATTCGAAAAATAACGGAACACTGAATCTCATTGAACAATCAGAGTTGATTATTTAAGCCTTGCATTTATATACATTTATAATAACTAACTGCCATTGACGGCAGACTAACCAGTTGCTAATACTTTCGTGGTCAGCCATTTAACTTGATATGCAGTCCTATTGAAGGTAGAATTTCACCAAGCACTGCTGTACGTTACTTGAAACAGGTGTGGGCCAATGGTTCTGGATGCCCTCATCAAGATCAAGAATGAGATGGACAGCACTCTAACATTCCGCCGTTCCTGCAGAGAAGGTCAGTGTGGTCCCGTGGAGACCTTAATCAATGATGCTGAAATTCATGGGCTATTATTAATATACCGCCCTTATCCATCGTCTAAAGCATGTTATGAAATATGTTTCCTCAACATGCTAATGCAGGTATCTGTGGATCCTGTGCGATGAACATTGGCGGGGGCAACACACTTGCCTGCCTCAACAAGATCGACACCAACACAAGCAAGCCCACCAAAATATACCCCCTGCCACACATGTATGTCGTTAAGGATCTGGTGCCTGTGAGTATGCTCTCGTTTCAAACCGTTTTAGACGGTGTTGTTCTTTATCGCATTCCATTCAATACAGAATGGATAGTCCTACTTGGAGGTAAGACTGTATGTCGGGCTAACCGTCCCTTGTATCTTCAGGACATGAGTAACTTCTACGCCCAGTACAAGTCCATCGAGCCCTTCCTGAAGAGGAAGGACGAGTCCAAGGAGGGACAGGAGCAGTACACGCAGTCCGTCGATGACAGACAGAAATTGGTAAGCCTCCGTCTTTGGTCCGCTGACAGCCAACCATGACTGGTTTTCTAGCTGTTGCCCTACTATGGACATTACACATTGTTAACCCTTTCCTCTGTGCAGGACGGCTTGTACGAGTGCATTCTGTGCGCTTGCTGCAGCACCAGCTGCCCCAGCTATTGGTGGAATGGGGACAAGTACCTTGGACCTGCGGTTCTCATGCAGGTGTGGTTTTGTCTGGTTTTATTCGGGAGCCTTATAAATGTCTCTTTAGCTTTTGCTTGTCCCTCCATCTCTATGCAGACCATGAGGTTCCCTGTGCAGAGGTTCTAACAGTGTTTTCTCTGTCCCAAGGCCTACCGATGGATGATTGATTCCAGAGACGAGTTCACGGAGGAGCGTCTGTCCAAGCTGCAGGACCCCTTCTCTCTGTACCGCTGTCACACCATCATGAACTGCACCAAGACCTGCCCCAAGGTACGAAATCACACTCTTACTGCTTAGTTTCCGGTCTCTGAACCATACACGCATCGCTGTTCGTTACAACTGTTAAACTTGGTAGTCATTTGTGACGATCATTTCAATGAATTATGTATTGGAAATTGGATTCTTACAGAATTATACAAAGCATGAGGTTTGGGATGGGATATACTTGTACGACTGTGTATTTTACGCAAAATCCTCACTAGAATAACTGCTAGTTTTGTGTCTGTTTTGTGTCTGTTTTCAGTTGTTTGTATTGACAACATCAAAGGCTATCTCAGTTGCCCCATGAAAACACTTTTTGACCGTGAAACGAACGGTCCAGAAATGCAGTGTATGTCCAGCGTAAGACAATGAAAGACAACTGCTGTAAATGCTCAAACTAAATTTGACTCTCCGTTCTCTTGCAGGGGCTGAACCCTGGAAAGGCGATAGCTGAGATTAAAAAGATGATGGCGATGTACAAAGATAAGAAGACCGCTACAGCTTAATCCAGTAAAGCTTTTAAACCCCAATGCTCCCTAAATTATATTATGATTGCCACAAAGGGGTCTGATGGACATATTCATGAAAAGTTCAGGGTTATCATACCTCTGTGATACTCCGATATGCTGCACTGAATATCTGAGGTTCTATGCTGACAGTGTATTTTGCAGTATTGATGCTGATTGTGTGTATTATTGTGCACATGAAGAATGGGATGCTCCATATTACTAATCATTCTCATGTGCTGCTCATGCTTATTAAAATCTCTTTTCAACATATTGTATGATCCTTAAGATCTGCTACCATACCAGCTGACATATTTGTTTGATGTAAAATAAATCGTTATAATGGTTGCTGTTCTGGGGATTATTTTAGATTTTTGCAAACATGACATTGATGATCGAGAGATGATTGACATGGCTGGAAGTGTCGCTACAAACTCTTTGCAAGGGTAGTTCCAAGGCTTTTTTTTATTATTCGGTGACGCTGGTGATCTACCGCTAGAGGGCACCACTGTAGAATTGTGGGAAAGACTGACCTGTGTACGAATGTCCCAATGTATCGCTGGTTCCCAATCTGGGACGGCACACTTGGGGCCGCCAAAGTTTCATAGACTCGCACTAGTATTCATCCCCTCGGTGTGTGTTATGCCACAATTTAGATCTATGCATTGTAAGGATTTTGTGATTCTTTTTTTGTAGTGTTTTTTCATGCTTGTGTAAATATACTAACTATTAGAAAAAGCATGAAATGGGGGACGATCTGAAATTAATAAACTGATCTTAATTTAATTTGACAGTTGTGTAACTTATCACATATCTACATTCCCTGACCAGAAGAACTATGGGACGAATGATACCATTAATTTGATTAAGATTCGACATCCCTTCCCGTTGATGGTTGAGCTGTTTTTAAGAAGAATATGGCATAAGTATCTTTTTTTTTAACAGTTCTACTGCAGTACAAAATGAGTGTGTTAATGTAGTTTTTGGTTGTGGAATGGGGGTAGTTCCGGGGACCGGGCTCTGGAAGCTGGAACTGGGAGGAGACTCTGGATGCGGGGTGGTAGACTACAATGTGGCGCTCGTTTATACAGCAGTCAGTGGGCGCATGAGATAAGAGTTGTTGGAGCAAAGTTATTCAAAAAAGTTGGGTAAGAACTCCTATCGATTTTATGTCATTCCCTGATGGTTTATTAAAATGCTTGATATTACATTTTTACGTCAATATATTTTCGTTTTACCTAGCCTAAATCAAATTGTTCTAAGACGTTTGGGATCAATTTGCTTAATGAAATGACACTAGTTAAAATGTTGCAAAAGTTGCATGGCTGAGGATGGAATTGGATGTATGTGGTGTTTCTTCGGGGTTTTCGAAAACACGGTTGCACAGAATACAGGCCTATTTCCCACGGTTAAAGTCAAATTTGAGTACTTTTTTCTAGCCAAATGGCTCAGTACTGACATGTGGTCTAGTGTTATCACTGGAAATCCAGGGGAGGGACTTGGATATACAGCCTGTGGCACAGAGGACATCTAAGTGATGTTGGCCAATGTAAATGACTGGGTCCATTGCGCCTCGGTCGTTGGGTGCACACATGGAGAAGGCTGAATAAATGAATCGTCTGGCTTGTTTCTTGCAAACAAAAGCCATATTTTTGAAAACCATGATAACAATGATGCCGTGAGACATTTTTTCCAGTCCCCAGAATGGGGTTTTCTTTAGGGGGGGGGGGGGGAGGGGTCTACGAGACGAGAGAGACTAAATAGGGAGAGGGGGCTAATGGTTTCCAGATGTTTGCCGAGAAAACATATGGTTTTCGATAGATAGCCACGGCGATGCAAAAGAAGAATGTCTGAGCGCAGTCATGCGGGTGCTTTCAACTGATGCACACGGACGCGCGCAAGGTCGTGGATATGCAGACCCTGCCATGTATTTTTGCGTCACGAGGCCCTTAGCGTTTGTTTTGCATAATCCTTGATCATAATCATAACCAAGAAAAACAAAACAAAAGATCTAACGGACTGCGATTATGTCCAAGTTCTTATATAATTGTTGTAGAAAACGAAAGTTCTCTCTTTATATAAGTGCAGTAGTTGGGGCATTCAATTGCTGCTTTTAGGAATGCAAATTAGTCATATAATCATACTTATTCAGGTACTGTAATGTTTTGTTCAATATTTAAGCACCTTCGACAACAACCAACCAATCTGGCAAATAACATATAGTGATAACAAATATAAGTCAGAGTACTACTAAGTTTGCATGTATATCTGTATGCTAAAATCAATATACATTTAGAACTAACCTTGGAAAGTGGAGAAGGGAAAGAGAGGGGGAGGGATTAGAGAAAATGGCCAGTGAGGGTGACAGAAGGGAAATGAGGAGGGAGGGAGAGAGAGAGAGAGAGAGAGAGAGAGAGAGAGAGAGAGAGAGAGAGAGAGAGAGAGAGAGAGAGAGAGAGAGAGAGAGAGAGAGAGAGAGAGAGAGAGAGAGAGAGAGAGGTGGGGGCGTACAGGACCAGGAGGTAGGGGAGAGGGCTTCAATGGGTCTTTTCCTGGAATGCAGCCTGAGTCTGTCTGCAGCCACCACTACTCGCAGTGGAACAGAACTAAGTAGAAAAACAGATCGTCGTTAGGGGAAAAGAGACACACCGCATTCTTGCTGGTGCGTTTTTTTTTCTTCTATTTTTCTCCTCTTTTTTTCTCCTCCTCTCCTCCATCGAGGCCAGTGGATGAGGCCGGGACAGGGTTAAGGGTGTGAGAGGGTTTGAAAAGGTGACAGGAGGCCACAGGGAGGGAGGGACTGAGAGAGAAAGAGAGAGAGAGAGAGAGAGAGAGAGAGAGAGAGAGAGAGAGAGAGAGAGAAAGAGAGAGACGGAGAGAAAGAGAGAGACGGAGAGAGAGGGGGCGAGAGAGAGGGAGAGAGAGAAAGGGAAAGAGAGAGAGAGAGCAAGAGAGAGACAGAGAGAGAGACACACACACACACACACACAATGAGAGGAGAAACTGAGCCGTAGACAAGCGAAAATACATGGCTGCATCAGAATTTTGTTGCAGTTCTCACCTCAGTGTTTGCCAACCGTATTGTCCTTCTGAGTGTGTTTAACTTTCTGTGTATCCTCTGCTCAGTGTCATGAGGATCCTGCTGCTACTCTGCATGCCAGGTAACTACTCACACACCACTAACACAAAACACACAAGTCAAACACAGCTCACACACCGCTCACACAAAAACGATACAACTCAAACACAACCCCATGCTTCCCCCAGGCCAATCTGCCTTTATCCCTTTATCCTCTAAACTGAACGCACACACACGTCAAGCGCAGAATTGGGTAACATTAGTAAACATCATTTGGCAGGGCACAGCGGCGTGAACAGAAACACATGTTCATTGATATTTTCGTACCGAGTTCGATGTGTGCATGACGTATGCCAGCCTGACAACAATCAGTCTCAGAAGGTAGGGAAGGTATTTCTAGTTTGTTAGCGAGTCAAACAAAGAATCAACCTTAGAATCGACTTCAATCCCACACCGTGGATGTGTCCGGTTCTTGTCCACAACATCATTAATAACGCTGTGCTTTGTTCTGTGAGCCACAGTTCTGCTGGTGGTCCGAGCCCAGGACCCCGTCCCGTATTTGGGTGAGTTCATTCAGAGAACATCGTCTCCAAATGTCTCTCCAGCTCTCTCCGCGGGCGGCGTCCACATCACAGCTCCGCTCATCTGTTGACCATTTGCAGCCCTTGTGATGTGTCACCTAGCCTCCGGGGGAGCTTCCTTGGTGTTTGCCACTCGAGGAACGACTGAAGTCAGAGCGCAAACACTGCCGTAGCATTTTAGCTGTTCACATCCCGGCAAAGACGCCATTCATTAAACCGTGCAGAAGAATAAATGTTTCTTTCTCCAGTTGCCCGCGTTGTGGCCTGTTCCGTGTTTACATCCTGCAATGTTTTACGTGTGGGCGAACATGCCAAGTACCCTGGCGCCAAGTAGACTCAGCTTGTTGTCATTAAAATGTATTTCTTCTCTTGGTCCCCCACAGACGACTATGAACCGGTCTACTTTCCAGGTAAGAGGGAAATAAGAGAATCGCAGATGTCTCTATAACGCCGCCTAGACCGCTCTTCCACTGTCTTTTTCTTCAAACTTTTTGTTTAGAAAACACTGAGTCGGACCCCCCTCCTGGGACCTACCAGCAGCAAATTCTACCGGAACTGGGGCTCCCCCAACACCACTCAGGTATGTCCTCGTCCACTGTTGTTTGAATCAACATCTTCGGATTCCAATTATGCAAATATGTTATCATAGGGTTTAAAGTTGGGATGGTGATTTTATCACCTCATTATCGGGTATCCCAGACAAGTAAGACTTGGTTATAATAATCCAGTCTATGACTATTTTAGTAGCATTAGAAACAAGACGAACTCTAGCATTGTAAACAAGTCCTACTGTGTCACTGGTTTGGGTTTCAGAATACGAGCTGGAGACAGAGCCCACAGAACCAGGGCCGCTCGGTAAGGAGGCGGGAGCCAAGACCTGTTCAATTATTTCCCTTTCCAGTCGGTTGGGTTTTGTTGATCTGGTTGTCATGCACATTTCATATTGTGGGTAATGCTGGTCCATTCGCCTGGTAACTGTGGCTGTGTTGGGCTCCAGACTGCAGGGAGGAGCAGTACCCATGCACCAGGCTGTACTCGGTCCACAAGCCGTGCAAACAGTGTTTGAACAGCCTCTGCTTCTACAGGTACCCACCCACCCACCACCACACAACACACCACCATCACTCCCCCAAGCCATCAAACACCACCACAGCCCAATCACACCCCCCCCCAGCCCACCCCCACCACAGGGTGAGCCTGATGGAGTCATCATGAAACCCCCGGTTCTGCCTTTTCCGATTTGAACGTGTTTAGTTTGCGACGGGTGTACGTGATCAACAAGGAGGTCTGTGTACGGACCGTGTGTGCCCATGAAGAGCTGCTCAGAGGTGCGTTTGAATAGTATTTGTTCCCTTTACTATGAAAATAAATGCATAGATCGATATTTCGTTTTTTCCTGCATCATTATCTTTAAGAAATCCAACCCAACTAGAATGCTCTAGAACTAAACATTCACAACTGTGTGTGTGTGTGTGTGTGTTCCCAGCCGATATGTGCCGTGACCAGTTCTCCCGCTGTGGCGTGGCAGCGGTCAGCGGCCAGTGCGGCTCGCTGGGCAGCAGCTGTGGGAAGAGCTGTGGAGGATGCTGAGGTTGCCATGGGAGACCAGGGGGGAAAGAATACACACCTGCCCAGATACTGCCACAACCCCGACCCCTCTCCTCACCTCCCCATTTATGCCCACCAAGAACCTCCCCCCTCCCCCATGTTAGACCTAACCTTCCTTCCTCCTCCTCCTCCTCTTCCTCCTCCTCCTTTTCCTCCTCTTCTCCACATTTTAGTCCCAGCTTCTCCGCGGTTTCCATTACCTGTATGTGAGACCAGTGTATCGCGTGTGATGGATCAAATGTACTCGAAAAGAAAAGTGACGATTGTATAATTCACTGGTGCTAAACAACCTAATACCACACTGGTGCTTTTATTGTAGCACACAATTAGAGATGCACATAAAAACACGTTTTTATATCTTTTTTAGGGGTATATCTAATGCATTAATCAAATTGTATTTTTTTTTTTGTGTTTGTTGTTTTACTGTACTTTCATGCTGAAATAGTAGTCGTGACCATCTCAGCCAGTGGGGCTAGTGTGCACTGACGTCATCGTACTGATAATCAATCGATGGTCATCAGATATCTCCTCATTGAATGGAAGATGAAGATCCTGCACTTAGGGACAGGTTTTTAATGTAATGCTACTCTTAGTTCTGTGTTGAGCAGTTCCATTGTGATCTTTAAACAGCATCTTCACGATTGGCCTCTTCGCGACATACTTCCAAACACAATACTTTTTTTTCTACAACAACAATTCAACCGTGTCATTCAAATATAAATAAACTGTTGGTAAACATTGAATACATTTTAATATGATTTAGTTTCTAGGTCATTGTTTTAGTAACAAGTATGTACGCTTGACACCTGAAGTGCATGTTCACCACGACGAAGAAGTGTTTGAATGTTCGCTGGACATTAAACTGTTAAAATATATATATAAAACACAAACATATCAGTCGATCCTAGGCTGGTTTTAAACACTAATTTGGTCCAATGCCCGGTACTTAGCGCCTTTGGTTAAGACCATACACGTCATTCAATGTCATATAAAAGTGAGAGATCTCAAGCCAACTACATTGGCAGAGTTCGTCCTCCTATCCCATCGTCGCCTACGGCCGCGTCCCGCAGGTGGAAGCTGTTGGGATTCTGATTCTCCTTTGGAAAGGACTCCTCTGGAATAGAGAGCATCCCGTAAAAAATAATGGTAGGGTTTCCAACAATCAGTTTATGGCTGGCATTTAACACAATAACTCTCCCCCCTTTCCGGCTCCTCTACTCAGAGTCTACTTCAATGGCTGCAAGGTTTGATTTAGTGAAGATTGGAATGGAGCAGAAGGATTAAAAAAATAATACCCAGTCTCTGTTAGATATTCCCGGCTGTACGACGGTCCTCTTTTCCCCTAGTGGTTATGAACAGGGGGTTGCCTGGCCTGGTGTTCCCCAGAGAGACATATGGGAGAGACCAGGGGATGAGCTGGTGTCTCCTACTGTTCACCAGAGACAGAGGAGAGACCAGGGGGTGAGCTGGAGTCTCCTACTGTTCACCAGAGACAGAGGAGAGACCAGGGGGTGAGCTGGAGTCTCCTAGCGTCCACCAGAGACAGGAGAGACCAGGGGGTGAGCTGGTGTCTCCTAGCGTTCACCAGAGAGACATATAGGAGAGATCAGGGGGTGAGCTGGAGTCTCCTAGCGTCCCCCAGAGACAGAGGAGAGACCAGGGGGTGAGCTGGAGTCTCCTAGCGTCCATCAGAGACAGAGAGAGACCAGGGGGTGAGCTGGTGTCTCCTAGCGTCCATCAGAGACAGAGAGAGACCAGGGGGTGAGCTGGTGTCTCCTAGCGTCCCCCAGAGACAGAGGAGAGACCAGGGGGTGAGCTGGTGTCTCCTAGCATCCCCCAGAGACAGAGGAGAGACCAGGGGGTGAGCTGTTGTCTCCTAGCGTTCACCAGAGAGACAGAGGAGAGACCAGGGGGTGAGCTGGTGTCTCCTAGCGTCCCCCAGAGACAGAGGAGAGACCAGGGGGTGAGCTGGTGTCTCCTAGCGTCCCCCAGAGACAGAGGAGAGACCAGGCTGTCGAGTCTTCATCTCCTGCTGCAGCTGCTCCTTTAGTGTTGCCACCTGCCGTACAGACCGCGGGAGAGTGAAGACACTACCCAGAAAAACGGTACTCTGGCATAACAATATCATGACATCAAATAATACTTGCCTTGCAAATGCAGTTAGTAGTTCCAAATATAGAAAAAATTAAATGACATACAGTCTCATCATTTTACTTTAGTATAATACCTCTTATAGTATTGATCTATTAGTTAATGTACTAAAGTGAATCCCACCCCTGCTTGAACCATCTCTGATTTCAATGACAGTACGTATTTCTGTACAGCAGTAGTTCTACCTCAACCTTGGGGCGGGACCCATTTGGGGTCCCCTGACATGCCTAGCTGGGTCACAGACTGAAAGCATTGGTTTTGAAGGTACATTTCTAATTAAAACATCGTTAAAAGTTTTGAAAGGTCTCGTGGAAGCCCCGTATTTACAAAGAGACTAATGCTTGTCCTCAACGATCTACCACTAACCCCAACCACTTCCACTAACCAGCCGCTGTGGTGTGGCGTTGAGATGATTAAAGCGATGTGTGTTGTGAAATAACACGCTTCATTCTCTGACCTTAAAATGGGGTCCGCTGCACGCATTACGTCTGTACACTCAACCCCGTTAGATCCCTACAGGTTACAGGTGAGAACCCTGACTTTTTTTTTTTTTTTTTTTACCTGTTCCTCCAGACCTTTGACCCTGTGCCGGTGGGCTCTCTCGCGGACCGCCAGGGCCCGCTCCACCTCTCTGTAGCTGGTCCTCAGGCGGTCCGCCTCAGCCTGCTGCCTCCCACAGCCCTCACACACACCCGGGGACGGCTCCGTCTCCGACAGCTGAGTCTGCTCCCCGACACGCACACGCACAGAGACACGTCGATGGGAATCATAAAGTAGAAATGTAATGAACCCCTACTTTATTTATTAATGTTATTATCGAGGCACCCATGGGACCCATGCAGCCCCTTCTTGCAAATCATTTTGAATGTGCAGCAAAATCAACGCATCAATCACGTTTTTCAACAGATTAACCAGGGAATGAACTCTTGGAGGTAACATTGCGCTGGTACTTTGATACTTTGGGTCTTTGTCTCTCGATGTGCTGAACAAAGAATGTTGCACAGCAAACAAAATTTGAATGTGGTCAACAGTAACACTCTAAATAAGAGCAGATGTATCTGAGGTTACCCAACAGCAGCCAGCCCATAATGAATTCAACCAACCAACACATGAGGCTGCGTTGGCCCGGAGTTGAGCGAATAAAGATTCCCTGCTACAGGGATTAGGCAGGGAGACTTGGGAGGTTGAAAGAAATCCGGAATATACACAAAATAATCCAATGCTGGTCTGGTCTGGATGGACCGACGGTTATTAATCGGTCGACACATCGGTTTCATAGACAGCATACAAACACTAACTACACATTTCTTCGAGGATTTTAATATAGACACACTTCGAACATACTCTTTCAAGGCAGTTTTGGCGTTCTTTACTCAAGAAAGTGAAACAGAGCGACATTATTGTGCAGTAAGGGTACGAAGGTGAACAAGTGCAGAGCTTAGTGGATCACACAGCACCCAGAGGAGCCGTTCTGTGGAATGTACTTGGCTTAATAAAGCGCATTTATTCTGTCCTTATTGCAAGCTCTTTGGCTGATGCTTTAACAGCCAATAATGATCTAAGGGAATCTGTCTTTATACGCAAATGCTGACAACTGTGTTTCTACTTAACGTTGTTTTTTTTGGTTAATTTGTTGTTTTGTGTATTTTCAACCCTTTTTTAAACTGGCATAAATCTTTGCAGAAAAGGGAATGCTTTACTCCGAACCGAATCTTGGAAACACACTAACAGCTGTCTCTGGAGCTGGGTCTTTTATACGTTATAAATCTTTTATAGTATAAATAGTGAGAAACAAATGTAATGTTTGGCTGCACATTTTGTGAGCACTATTGTGTTTAAAGTGAGATTCAACATACACTTCAAATGTAAACATAAAAGTTATAAAGACAATGAACATTATTTTTAAGGGTGCATGTTAGAGCTCATAATGTTAGGGAAATCTCATTTTATTCTTATCAACTGGTGAACTAGCAGCTATCCTAGTAGCTTCCCAACAGCACACTCCCTCGACCAGCAAATCACCGAGCACCATGTTTCTAATGTGGAGCTGTTGACAGACCCTTGATCCTAATCCCACCAGACTAGACCAGACAAATGCGTACGAGTCTGGATCCTCCCTCTTCATTTTCTATGTGCGCTATCAATGGGCGCAGACCAATCGGTCTGCGCCGATTGGTCTAAACCCACACGACCAATCAGGACGCAATTTGTCAAACACACCAGCGGCGGCCGTCTGGCAGCCGATTGGCCCGAAGTGGTGCGGGTCTGCTGATAAAACGGTCTGACCAGGAGGGGGGGGGCGGGGGGAGCCAACAAAACGATTTTTTTTAACAGTTAACACACACATTGCCACACCGACGGCAGAGTCGACCATGCAGGGCGACCGCCAGCTCGTCAGGAGCAATTAGGGGTTAAGTGTCTCGCTCAGGGACACCTCGACGCTCGGCTGGGAAGAGCCGGGGATCGAACGAGCAACCTTCTCCGCCTCCCCCGACGGCGCCACCTACCTGCAGCAGGAGGACCTGCTGCTGGGCGGCCTGCAGCTCCTCCTCGATGGAGCTCAGGGAGCGGTCCAGGCGGCTCTTCTCCGCCGAGAGGCGCATGCGGCCCTCCTCCGTCTTCAGCTTCTGCCGCTCCACCTGGGGAGAGGGCGCTACCCGTCAGCCACTGCGGCTCCAGAACCACCACTACTACATAAACCCCCGGGCCCGGTTTTGTCATAAGCAACCTCTGGGGGCTTGAGGTTTAGCTACAGTTATACTGATACCGCTGTTGTCTCTGATATTTTCCTAATATGTGTGTGTGTGTGTGTGTGTGTGTGTGTGTGTGTGTGTGTGTGTGTGTGTGTGTGTGTGTGTGTGTGTGTGTGTGTGTGTGTGTGTGTGTGTGTGTGTGCGTGCATTTGTGTGTGTATGTATGTGTGTGTGTGTATGTGTGCGTGTGTGATACAGTGGGGTTATGCAGTGCAGATTAAAACCATGATTCTTTGTCATTTGAAATTACGCAGAAGAATGCAATAAAGTCCATTGGGGGGCCCTCGCACTTCTACAGGAATGTGAAACCATCGAGAGCTTCACGTTGTTTACTGAGAGCGCTTGTGAGGCTCAGAATGAGCAAATCCTTCAATCAAAGTCCATATTTGATATAGACCGCTAGTACGTCTATTGGGAAACCTTTACTATACATTAGATGTGCTATTACAGCGGATGAATGACAAGGCCTGACGGACTCCAGCTCTGCATTTTAAAAGTCCCATATAATACCACCAGGTGTGAGTAGGATTAGCCGTTACAAGCCGTTTTAAAGTGGGCCTGTCCACCTAGATGTATGACAGATAGATGAGCAACGTTTGCTCCAGTCCACTGGGTAGGCTGGTAGACTGATCTCTCCAGCACACATCTAGGAGGACACGCCCACTTGTGATAAGGTCAGAAGAGGCCGATTTTCAAAACGGCTTGTAACGGCTAACCACACTCACACCAGGTGGTGTAACATGTACACTTTAACATCCCGGGCCCCTGACCAGTTGGAACGCGTCCATCTCCCAGCACACGCCGCCCCACCCCGCACCTTATCCAGCGTGCAGCGCAGGGCGTTCTTGTCCTTCTCCAGCCGCACCGCCTGTCTCTCCGCGTCCCTCTTCTCCGTCTCCAGCATGGCCACCGCCCTCTGCAGCGCCCGCAGCCTCTCCTCCGCCGCCGTGCGCTCCGTCAGGGCGGCCTGGGCCCCGCGCTGGGCCTCCGCCAGGCCCGCCGTGCGCTGCCGCAGGGCCTGCCGGACGGACGGACGGACGGACGGACGGACGGGAGCAGAGGGATCATCAGGTCAGTGGTCGGGGCGGCGCTTTGGTCGCGGTTTAGTTGACGGTCTCGCAATGGTTTGTCCGTGTGGGGAGACGGTGTCGAGTTTGAAACTGCCACAGCGGTTCACATCAGTGACGAGGCAGGACCACGTTTTCATTCACTAAAGTAACATATTATATTTATGTGTATTTACGTTGACTCCCTCGAGTCATCAGACTCGAGTCATCATAAAATGGCAGAGTTTCGCCAACAATGAATCCCATCATGCGTTGTGATGCACAAGCCCTAAACTACGAGCCTCCTGCCCCCTATGGGTGATGGAAGGAGCCGTGATGCATTTGTTCAAAATAAATATAAAGATGGGATGCAAACACCGCCAAACCACATGATTAGTACGTCATAAGGAACTTATGTAAGTATATGCATCCTTTACCGGAGGCACTCCCTCAGTTCTGACTCAACTCAACCGACAGGCATGCTTATTATCAGGCATCAAACTCTGGTGTGACCGAATGCTCAACCCACGAGGACGGAGGTCAGATAGACCAGACACGACCGGGGGGGGCTGCTGAGCAGAAGATCAGCTGCAACAAGGTGTTGCCGGTAAACCTTCCTCCCTCCCCCCTAAACTGCAACACCTCCTGGGTTCCCTCCCTCCCTCCCTCCCTCCCCCCCTGGTCTGTGTCACCTCCTGGGTGCCCTCCCTCCCTCCCTCCCTCCCTCCCTCCCTCCCCCCCTGGTCTGTGTCACCTCCTGGGTTCCCTCCCTCCCTCCCTCCCTCCCTCCCTCCCTCCCCCCTGGTCTCCCTCCCTCCCTCCCTTCCCCCTGGTCTCCCTCCCTCCCTCCCTCCCTCCCCCCTGGTCTCCCTCCCTCCCTCCCCCCTGGTCTCCCTCCCTCCCTCCCTTCCCCCTGGTCTCCCTCCCTCACCTCCCTCCCTCCCTCCCTCCCCCCCTCCCCCCTGGTCTCCCCCCCCTCCCTCCCCCTGGCCTCCCTCACCTCCTGTGTGGTGGCCAGCTCCGTCTCCAGGAGCTCGCGCCGCAGCTCGCTCTGGCTCAGCTCGCTCTTCAGGCTCTCCGTGAGCTCCCCCAGACTAGCCAGGCTCCTCCGCCCCTCCGCCAAGGAAACCCTGGCCTCATCCACACGCTCCTTCACATTAAGAGCGCAAAGGAGAAGAATGGGGTCATTCAGCGTCGCTGGTTGGCTCGTTAGGATCTGGGTGGTTTAATGGTGCCCTCTTTTCCTTTCTTTTGTCTGTTCTAACTGTTTCTCTATAAAGTCTTTTCCAGAGAGTGGTCATTGTAGGATAAACACAGTTGTTGCTCTTCACACTAATTAGGGTTTTTCTCCTTTTATGCATGGGCATACATGGAGAAAATACATGGCCAATGCTATGTAGACATAGCATTGGCCCTTTGGATCGTACATCAATGTCGCCGCATGTTGGATATGTGAACACCGGCCTTTTAGGAAATACAAACTGGGAAGCGAACGGGGAGCTGTTTATTCAGGATAAAAAGCCCTTTAACAACGACATTTCTCAACCGATTTTCAATTTTCAAAGGCGTTTTTTAAGGGTTAAAAATATAACTGGAGTAACAGAAAAAGGAAAAAACATAATTTACACAACATAGGCCTTTAAAATAAGATTGAATACAAACATTAAAACGACCCAATGCTTTTATGTACCAGGCCGTGGGTGGTCGACGAGGGAGAATTACATTGACATGGATGTTGGCCAGGGCTTTGACACATGAATGAAGCCCCTGCCTACCTACCCAAACGTTACAGTGGGGGCTTCACCTGCGTGTGGCCGGGCTGCGACAGCTCTGTGAAAGGGGGTCCACACCCAACACGTGTCCCCTTCACTAGTTCAGCCTACATGTTACCTCGAAGGAGCGTCCCTATAACGAGTGTTATGAGCGAGACCTCACCGACAGGTGAGGTCTCGCTCATAACACTCGTTATAGGGACGCTCCTTTTACCAAAAACCCACCTGTAGCTGCCTCTTCTCCTGCTCCGACGTGCTCAGGCTCTTCTGCAGTGTGACCAGGCGCCCCTGGGTGGCGCTGTGAGTGACCGACACCTCCTGAAGGCTCTGGCTGAGGCTCTGGCTCCTCTCCTTCAGCAGGCCCTCGCCCTCCTGCACCTTGAGCAGAGCCTGATTCAGCCTCTCCACCTCTCGCTGGAGGCTGGCCACGCGGCAGTCCGCCTCGGCTACCTGGGAGCCACAAACAGGAAGGTTTACGTTATATTATATGTCCTGTAGTGCGGGGACAGATCTGTCACTGTTACAGTGGTGGAAACGTTGGCTTAAAGGAGAGCTTTGTAGCTTTATAGGCTCCCTGCGGTTCTATTAAGCCACTTCTCCAGCTGTTAAGCTCCTTATCAAGGCAAGCCAGAGAGCTCTAGTTCACATCTTAACGGTGTCAGTATCAGCCAACATGATAGAAAGAGAGGTCCAGATGAAGTCCACACTATTTCATCCAATAATCTCCCCTGTGAACAATAAATAGGATTGACTGGAACTGGAATTATTCAAATGAATAAGACGAAGTTCACGAAATACAGAATAGCAAACCACAAATGTGTTTGGAAGTGCATATTAACAACTAAACCCAAGACATTAAGAAAACAATAACAACACATTTGCTTGGATGCAGTGTCGTAACCAGACATGAAGAACAGAGCCCAGAGAGCTCCTCCAGCACCAGTTATCTTCTACCAGTTAGGTTCTACCAGTTATGTTCTCCCAGTTATGTTCTCCCAGTTATGTTCTCCCAGTTATGTTCTACCAGTTAGGTTCTACCAGTTAAGTTCTCCCAGTTAGGTTCTCCCAGTTATGTTCTCCCAGTTATGTTCTCCCAGTTAGGTCCTCCCAGTTATCTCCCAGTTGGGTCCTCCCAGTTATCTCCCAGTTGTCTCCCAGTTATGACCTCCCAGTTATCTCCCAGTTGTCTCCCAGTTATGTCCTCCCAGTTATCTCCCAGTTGGGTCCTCCCAGTTGTGTCCTCCCAGCTGGGTCCTCCCAGTTGGGTCCTCCCAGTGTCTCCCAGTTGGGTCCTCCCAGTTGGGTCCTCCCAGTTGGGTCCTCCCAGTGTCTCCCAGTTGCGTGCTCCCAGTGTCTCCCAGGTCCTCACCTGTTGGACCAGGGCGTCCTGCTGCTCCTGGCGGCCCTGGCCCCCGGCCTCCTGGTCGGCCAGGCTGAGCCTCAGCCTCTGCAGCTCGCCCTCCAGGCTGCGCCGGCCCAGCTCCAGCCGGGTGGCCCGCGCCTCCGCCGCCTCCAGGGCCTCCCGCAGCCGCCGCCGCTCCGCCTCCACGCGCACCTCCGCCGCACGCTGCTTGCTCAGCTGGTCCTGCCCCCGGCGCACACACAAAGGTCAAGGAAGGTCAACTGCGTCCCTTATTCCAGGGATGGTTAGGACGGCGAGGGTCCCGTGATGGACGGGTCAGATGGTAGCATTAAAAGAGAGGGTATTGAAAGATGTGTGTGTGTGTGTGTGTGTGTGTGTGTGTGTGTGTGTGTGTGTGTGTGTGTGTGTGTCTGTGTAAGTGTGTGTGTGTGTGTGTGTGTGTGTGTGTGTGTGTGTGTGTGTGTGTGTGTGTGTGTGTGTGTGTGTGTGTGTGTGTGTGTGTGTGTGTGTGTGTGTGTGTGTGTGTGTGTAAGTGTGTGTGTGTGTGTGTGTGTGTGTGTGGGTCGAAATCTGTTTTGGAAGTATGGGTGGAGGTAGGTATGGAGAGACACATATTCGGTCAACTCTACATGTTCTTTTCATACATCTCAAACCTTGTACAAAAGAAATAACGTTTCCCAGTGCTTTCTTGGGGTTCGTGGTTTTATTGTCAAAGCCAGGTGAGCGCTGAGGGCTGCGAAAAGCTCCTTGGGCGAGACCACAGTAACCAAACCCATTTACTTTATCCTGGTTCAAATGCCGTCATGCTCTGTGTATTTCAAACCTGCTTATGTTCAAAAATCCCAGCTCCTCCCTCTGCCTGCCCGGGCTGACGGTTTTACTCAAAAGGGGAACGACGTCTGTCTGCGACTGACCAGAAGGCCCAGAAACCTGCCTTCAGGCGGAAGGTGTCCCTCCAACGCTGTCTCCATGACAGCAGACACAACAGCACCACCGGAGTCTATCCAGCCCCGGCTTAACATCCACCAAATATCCCTTCTAAGCCCCAAGGCGGTTCAGCGTCCATGGCCTCATCGCCCACCCTCACTACCCCTCAGTCGCCCCTGTTCTGACACCAGAGCTCCCCCTGCTGTCCAAAGGGTGGAATGACACGTGCGGGTCAGCCTCGGTGGAATAAGGGCAGGTTTTCAGTCACACCACCTCGTCACTGACGCCATCTGTTGTTATTGCACCTCCCCCCAGCGGGGGGGTCCCTCATAACATCACCCCCAACCTCCGTCCCGGGCATATGCTACGCCTCACTTTGCCAGATCCACGAGGTGCATTTACATAATGTTGCAGTTCAGCTATGTGTGTTCAGCTGTGTGCGTGTTTATATGTGTGTGTGTGTGTGTGTGTGTGTGTGTGTGTGTGTGTGTGCATGTGTTTTTGTGGGTGTGTTAGTGTGTGTGTGTGCGTGCGTGTGTTTTTGTGTTTGTGTTAGTGTGTGTGTGTTTGTGTGGGTGGCTTGCGTGCGTGCGCATGTGTGTGTGCGTATGTTTTTGTGTGTGTGTGTGTGTTTTTGTGTGCGCATGTTTGTGTGTGTGTGTGTGTGTGTGCGTATGTTTTTGCGTGCGCACATGTTTGTGTGTGTGTGTGTGCGCGTGGGGCACCTGCGTGTGCTTCTTGTCCGCCTCCAGGGCCTGCAGGGCCCGCTCCAGCTCCTTGGCTCGGTCGGCGAGGGCCCGCCTCTCCCTCTCCCCCCGCCGCCCCGCCTCCTCCTGCTGCCGCAGCAGGGTCTGGGTGGAGCTCAGACGGCCATCCGCCGTCCGCCTCCCTGGAGCCGCACGGGGAGACGCTCCGTATCCTCATCCTCATCCTCCTCATCCCCGTCTTTATCATCCTCATCCCCGTCATTATCATCATTATCCACATCATCTTCTTCATCATCCCATCCTCATTACCCCGTCGTCATCATCATCCTCATCCCCATCATTATCCTCCCCATCATCATATCATCCTTATCTTCATCATCCCCATTCTCATCACTATCCTCATCATCTTCTTCATCATCCAATCTTCATCAACCTCCTCCTCATCATCCTCAACATCCTCATCTCATCCTCATCATCCCCATTCTTTTTTAGACATGTAATACAGTGTTGATAATGTGTTTGGGTCGCATGTTTGTTGCCCAGGATCAGAGATGATAAGGATCAAATAGTTTTAGAATTGCTTCAATGTGTTTCAATAAAAAAATAGAAATAGCACTCTTAATGGTTACGTGGTACCTTTGAATCATGCATGAAACTGTCGCTCTCCAATGTATTAAAAGAACACCAAACAAAACAGACACACCAGTAGAATTATCATAGCATTATAAGTCACACCTGTCCCAGTGATGCACTGTGCGGACGTACCTTCTTGGCACTCCTGCAGGGTGCTCTGCAGCTGGGCGAGTTGTCTCTGGGCCCCGTCTCTGTCCCCGACAGCCTGCTCCACCTCCCTCTGCAGGGCCCCCAGCTGGCCCTGGGCCTCGTCCTGGGGGCCACACACAGGAGCAGACACCTTTAGAACCGTAGATCCTAGCATTGTTGTATACAGCGAATGGGCTAATGGAGAGTGTGTGTTAGTGAACACACTTATAGAGTGTGTGTTAGTAAACACACTAATAGAGTGTTAGTGAACACACTAATAGAGTGCACTTGGTTCTATGAACATCCTTACTGTACAGACAGCGATATATATTGTTTCTCGTTGGATAAAAGCGTCTGCTAAATGCCCTGTATGTAAATGTTAATGTAGTATTATGGTGACGGCTTCATATAGAGCCTGGGGAGGACACCAGACTGCAAGGGGTGGAGTTACGTTGTGTTTCCTGCTCCAGATGTTAAACCAAAGAAGGGCTGTTTGGGCGAGTGGATGATTACCCGTTCCCTCTGCGCCTCGCGGAGCTCCTGGAGGAAGTCTCTGAGGCGGCCTCGGAGGGTCTCGGGGTCCAGCTCCGGCAGGGGGACGGCCAGGGGGGGGGCGGCCAAGGGAGGGTCCCCCCCTTGAGGGGAGATGGGGACCAGGCCAAGCGTGTTGTCAGGGGTCAGCTCTGTGGACGTCAAGAAACAACAACACGTTACGCAATATCATCACAGGCATACGACGATGACAAACAGCCTTTATAAAAAAAATATGCTAATTAAATAACGCAACACTTTTCCCGGACTTAAATGCAACATGTAAGTTAATAATAATAATGGCGGCAACAACGTTTGTGTGTGACCCTTCTGACCCCTGACCTTTGCGCGGGGACAGCGAGGAGCGCAGCGGCGACACGCTGGAGTGGCGGGAGATGGTGCTGGAGCCCGGAGAGCTCCCGCCAGGGCTCCTACCCCTCCCTCCTCCTCCTCCTCCTCCTCCTCCTCCTCCTCCGCTGACCCGCCTCCCCGCGCCGATGCCCAGCGTCCGGGTCAGCGCCGACTGCAGGCTGCCCAGGCGGAACTCCAGGTCCCGGCGGCCGGCCTCGGCCCGGGTCAGCTCGGCCTCCGTGGCGGCCAGCCGGCCCTGGGCCTCGCTTAGCTGGAGGCCTGCCTGGCTGGCGCTCTCCTGGGCCGCCTGGGCGCGCAGGCACAGGTTGCGGGCCTCGTCCTGGAGCTTCTTCTCGCAGCCGCGCGCCTCCTGCAGCTGGGCCGTCAGCTCCCGCTCGCAGCCCCGCCAGCCCGACTCAGAGTCCAGCACGCGCCGCTGCACCGCCGAGAGCTGGGGGACGACGACGACGACCCGGGAGACACAGGACGGGGGGAGGAATACAGGCTTAGGTAGGAACGGTGTTATGCTTCTTAATCAGGGGGATGGTGGAGCAAAGGGGTTCTCAAAATGTTTCTACTAGTGTACCCCTCTTAGAATTTAACCCTCTTCACCAGAATGAAAACAACAACTTATATAGTCTAGCAACTTTTTAAGAATGGTAAGTTATTATTTTTACCCCCTGCAGTTTGGAACAATACGGTACCATTTGAGAACCTAATAGCTAGACCATTTGAGCACTGGTCTAGCTATTAGGGTGTTTAATACTGGGTGTCCACAGTCTACCTGTCGGCAGGCCTAACTCTCCCCATCAATGGCATCATGCATGATGCAGGATGCAACCAAGGACATTCGTTGTGAGCTGCCTTGGATAAAAATTGTCCACCGAATTGACTGAATGCAACCACATGTCATCTGAATCTATTTTAGGTCAAATATAGCCGCGGTGCATCTGGAGAACACACACACCTCTTTCTTCAGTGAGTTCCTGGCGCTTTCGGCTTCGGACAGCTTCTGCTTGAGGAGGAAGTTCTCCTTCCCGTGCTCCTCGTCCCTCTGCTCCTCCAGCGACAGGCGGGACTGGAGCTCGTTCACCTCCTTCACCCTCTGCTCCCGCTCCCCGTCCAGCACCTTCACCTGGACAGACACACGGCGTTTACAACCACTCTGTGGAGGGCTGACGGTAAGGCAGGTCGGGATGAGGCAGGACCCTGGCTCATAAATTCTGCATCAAGTGTGGTAATATATGATGTATGACAATATATTATGAATACATGATGAATACAAATATTATAGCATTGATTTAGCATTATTATATATATAGAGAGAGAGAGAGAGAGAGAGAGAGAGAGAGAGAGAGAGAGAGAGAGAGAGAGAGAGAGAGAGAGAGAGAGAGAGAAAACGAAGGTAATATTCAATAATAAGAAGAATGAGGTGCGTCTGTCTGACCCCCAGCCCCTCCTATCCCGGCGGGGGACCGACCTGTCTCCTCTGCTCCTGCAGCTCCCTGCGGGCCTCCAGGCGGGAGCGTTCCACCTCCCGCAGGACGCCGCGCAGGTCGCTGACCTCCAGCTGGGCCGAGGAGAAGCTCTCCTCCAGCACCGTGACGCGCTGGGCCTGCTCCTCGCACTGCCGCTTCACCCTGACAGGGACGCACAACACCACCACGCACATGAAGGCACGTACACACACACACCACCACGCACATGAAGGCACGTACACACACACACCGCCACGCACATGAAGGCACGTACACACACACACCACCACGCACATGAAGGCACGTACACACACACACCGCCACGCACATGAAGGCACGTACACACACACACCACCACGCACATGAAGGCACGTACACACACACACCACCACCACATGAAGGCACGTACACACACACACCGCCACGCACATGAAGGCATGTACACACGCACATGAAGGCATGTACACACACACACCGCCACGCACATGAAGGCATGTACACACACACACACCACCACGCACATGAAGGCATGTACACACACACACCGCCACGCACATGAAGGCATGTACACACACACACCACCACGCACATGAAGGCATGTACACATGCACACACCACCACATGAAGGCACGTACACACACACACCGCCACGCACATGAAGGCATGTACACACACACACCGCCACGCACATGAAGGCATGTACACATGCACATGCAGGAACGCACACACATATGCAGGCAGGCACGCACACATGCACAGGCAGGCCAGGCACACACACACAGGCGTGCACGCAGGCAAGCACACATGCACACACGCACACACATATACACAATGCATACACACAAAAACACACACGCGCACAAATACAAACTCACAAACACATGCACGCACACACTCACCCATACACTGTTAGTGTGTACAGAAACCAACACTCTTTTAGTTGGCTCCGAAACACACACTCTATAAGTGTGTTCACTAACACACACTATAAGTGTGTTCACTAACACACACTCTCCATTAGTCTGGGCATGTACAAACTATCCAATGCAAAGATCTGATATTTCTGTCTGTAGTATTGCTTTCTTTTCCACCGAAAGCAATCAACTTTTATCCTAAAAATAAATGTTGCTTTAAAGCCAGTTACATGACAGTAACATGTTAGTAAGCTAGTCTCGTAAATCAGGTAAATGGTGTCGTCTTGTACGGCCAGACTCCGGACTCTTCTCACCCGATCCTCTCGCTCTCCGCGCCCCTCACAGCTTCCCTCAGTGTGGTATTCGATTGGCTCAGGGTCTCCTTCTCCTTGGTGAGGTCACTTAGGCTGCGCCTAAGCTCCGCCCCCTCCCTCCGGAGGCCCTCCGCCGTGTCGCGTGATTGGCTGAGCTGCCGCTCCGTCTCCAGCAGCTCCCTCTTCACCTGGTCACGACTCTCCTGACTGGTGGACAGAGAGGCTCTCCACTGCTCCAACTGAGAGCCACAAGACCCCCCCCCCCACAGAGTTCAGTATGTTGCCATGTTAGGGCTGGGCAATATATAGATATTATATCGATATCGTGATATGAGACTAGGTATCATAATATCGTGCTTAGGCATGGCAAGTGTTGTGCCTGCAGTTCTGCAAATTGATATCAGAAGAACGACGCTCTTAGAAGAAGTGTCTGTAAAGACACTACATATCCCCTTCTGAGGCTTCATCCACGCAAAAGAAATGACTCCACTTCTGATCCGGCACCTGCCGATCATGGCGTGCCCCTGGGCTCGTTGCTTGGTCCCCTGCTCTTTACCATCTACATGCTGCCCCTAAGACATATTGTCCTCAACTTCCACTGCTACGCCAATGACACTGAACTCTATATC
This sequence comes from Gadus macrocephalus, assembly GCF_031168955.1. Lineage (NCBI taxonomy): Eukaryota > Metazoa > Chordata > Actinopteri > Gadiformes > Gadidae > Gadus > Gadus macrocephalus. The sequence goes on from NC_082394.1 coordinate 6,610,711, forward strand.
AGCACAAACCCCTTCTCCCAGCTCCCACCCACACAACCTATCGACTGCCTACAGGAACTCAAATCAAATCAAAGTTATTATTATTATCATTAAAATCATTCCTCTTCAGTAGAATATCTCCATAATGGAACAGGAAACAGGCGTAGCTCCACCCCTTTAGGTTTTTAGTTTCCGAGGACTGCTGCATCCATGATTATGATGCAGTGCTCGGTGGCCAGGTTCATCAGCTTGTGTTGTTCCCACCTCTTTCAGAGCCGCGTCGGAGCGGGACTGCAGGTCTGCGCGGGCCTCCCCCAGGCTCTGGAGCTGCCGCTCATGGGCCCCCCTGGCATCCTCCAGCTGGGAGCGCAGGTCCTGCAGCTCCCCGGTCAGGACCCCCACGCGGGCCTGGGTCACACACACACACACACACACACACACGGTGGGAGGGGGGAATTCAAAATGGTGGAAATTGCATGTTTAATTTTTTCTTCTTGTAATTGTGCTCAATTGTGGTTCTCAGCCTTTCTTGTGCCTGACCCCAAATTATTTTGCACTTTTTTAATATATAATTTATTTATATCTACTAATTTTAAACCGTCTGTAATATCAAAACTCCCTTGTAGTTGCTAATCATTAGGCACTGTACTCATTGAATTGTGATGGAAGATTTCCTAAAATCTCCAAACCTCTTGTTCTTAACAAATTTACTCCAAGGATGGGAAACAACAACCACAACGACAACAGTGTTGTAGCATCCCGACGAGTAGAACCCAAGCACTCTTGGTTGTACGACATCACCTGCTCCTGCTCCTTGTAGAGAGCTGCTTCCCTGCTCGTCCTCTCTGTGTCGCGGACAGCCGCTGTCAGCTCAGCCTGCAGGGCGGACACCTTGTCAGCCAGCACCGCCTTCTCCGCCTCCTTCAAGGACAGAGCCTGTTGAGGGAAGAGAAAGGCGTTACACAGAGCCACCGCATCTCCAACAAAGGTCTGCGTCCTGCTTGCTGATTTCAACTTTTCATCGGGCTGTCAGGAAGCTCAACTCTCTCAGCTCTCTACCCTCCCATCCCCTCTGGCCCCATGAACCCGTAATGTTCCTCATATTTCACATTTCAAACTATTTACTCTTTTAGGTTTATTTTATATACACCGTTTGGTTTTGCCTCACCTTTGAATAATTCCGAATTAATTTGCATTATTGAGAATGGATTTATTGTAAATATTACTTTTTTTTTTATTGTAAATATTACACCTGGACCTAATTTATAATTTTCTCCTTATTGCACAGTGTGTCAGAGACAAAACGCAATCTCGGTTCCTCTGTTTGCCTGGCACTTCTTTCGGAATTGTCCATAAAGACCTGCTGTTTCTCCGTCTCGGCCTGCAGCAGGCTCAGGTCCCGGTCGCGCTGCAGGCTCCGGGCCTCGTCCCTCAGCGCCTCCCGCTCCCTCTCGGCTCGGAGGAGCTGCTCCTCCTCCTCCTGCCGGTGCGTCCTCAGGAGCTCCTGGCTCTCCGTCTGCAGGCTGTGACGCAGGGCCTCCTGTGGAGCGGCGGAAGGACGCCCATATACGGGCAAGGCGTCAGCTTGCCCGTACATGGGCAACGCTATGGGCGACTCTCATCCAAAACCGAGTTTAGAGTGACATACTATACCACTAGGAGTGTGTGAGTGGGATTAGCTGTTCTGAAAATCTGCCTCTTGTGACGTCAAAAGTGGGCATGTCCACCTAGATGTTTCACGGATAGATGAGCATCGTTTGCTCCAGTCCACTGGGTAGGCTGGTAGACTGATCCATCCAGCTCACATCTAGGTGGACACGCCCCCTTGTGATGTCAGAAGAGGCCGATTTTCAAAACGGCTTGTAACGGCTAATCACCCTCACACCTGGTGGTATAATATGTCCCCTTTAACGTAGCGGTGAGATTGCGATCTATGAACTGCTTCGCTGACCTTCTCCGAGGCCAGTCGCTCCAGCTCCTCCTGGTGGTCGGACATGGCGCTGCACAGGGCAGTCTGGGCCTCTCGCTGGGCGGTGCTCAGGGCCAGGGAGAGGGTCTGCCGCTCCCTCTCACTCTGGGCCAGGGCGGTCTCCCCCTCCGAGCGCACTCGCCTCAGCTCGGCTGGGCATCGGAGAAAGGGGGTCACCGATCCCGTTTCAACAAACCAGTCCTCATCGATCAAACAACCTTTATTTGTGTAGCACTTTTCATTCAAGCAAATGTGCTTAATACAATCCCCCCCCCCCACTCTCCCACCCATCCATACTCCATACCTCGATACCTTGTGAAAATAAATAATTAAATAAATGGATTAATAAGTCGTTAATAAAGTCGTCGCCGGACTAAAAAGGTCGGTTTTTGAGTCATCTTGAAAATATCAACGCTTTCTGCGGCCCTCAGGTCGTCAGTCAGGGTGGTAACTCTCCAGTGACACGTCCGTGGTGGCTCCACTGACCTGTGACGGTCTCACAGCGCAGACTGACGTTCTGGTTCTCCGCTTCCAGCTGCTCCCTGCGAGACTCCAGCTGAGCCAGCTGCTGCTGCACCTCGAACAGGCTGGTCTCCAGGGCCTCGCGCTCCGACCTGCAGCCGGGCACAGGCACACACACACAGGCTGGTACCCTGGGGGTGGCCTCACTCTCCTTGTGTCGACACCCGAGGGATGTCTTTGAGCTCCATTATCAAGGTACACTTGAGTAACTTAAGTAGACCTGTGATTTAAGCTGAGTTAGCCAGCCAGATAGACACACAGATAATAAGACAAACACACACACACACACACACACACACACACACACACACACACACACACACACACACACACACACACACACACACACACACACACACACACACACACACACACACACACACACACACACACCTGAAGGCAGTCAGCTCCTCGGACAGCACGGCGTTCTCCCTCTCGGAGGCGGTCAGCTGGACCACCAGGGCGGCCCTCTCGCGGGCCAGGTCTGACCGGCCGCGGCCCACCTCCACCAGGGCCACCTCCTGTCTCTGGCCCTCCCCTCGGGCCAGGCTGAGCTCGGACCCCAGAGCACTCACCTCGCCACACAGCTGGGGATGGAATGAAGAGATGGAAACAAGATGATAGGATACCCACAGAGGCTAACACATCTAAAGGATGAAACTTTGGATTTTGATTTCTCCTAACTTCTTGTGATGCTCAAATTCAGGGGATTAATATGTTGGTTAAGTTATATCCATAATTCCGATAAAAAAACACAAAACTACAAATTATTTACTGCCATTATTTTGACTGAACTACAACGGGTGTCCTTGGCATTAAGCTTCTGTACCGCGGCTACACCGGGTTAACTGTTTGACAAATTTCTTCGGAACTAAATCAACCCCATCAGCTGAACCACCGCTGTCATCACCCCTCACCTGGGTGACTTTGTCCTGCAGCTTGAGCCTCTCGGCCCGGAGGCCGTGGAGCTCCGTGTCCACCGACGCCCTGCCGTGCTCCGCGTCCTGCAGGGACCGCTGCAGGACCCCCTGGGTGGAGTCCAGCTCCAGGCGGTCCTGCTCCAGCCGCACCAGCTCGTCGCGCAGGGTCAGCTTCTCCTGCTCCGCCTCCCGCCTCTGGGTCTGCAGCAGAGCCTTGTCCTCCTCCAGCTGAGGGAGCAGAGAAGGTACCCCCCCCCCCCCCGGGATCAATCCCTGCTGAGGTCCGCTCTGTGCTACGCATTACCCCTGGACACATGGACACTGATGATTTCACATTTCTGTCTGGCACTGGACACTTTAGACACTGGATAGGGTATATAATGGTAAGAAATGGTCTAAGAATGTACTGTAAATGTCAACTGAGGTAGTTTGAGGTAGTCTCCCTCAACAAGTGTTGATATTGTTGAAAATTACAGTTTGCATTTACATTGCCTTTTCACCCTATTGTGTTTAAATATACATGATAATAACATACAAATGGTTTTCATATTTATTTATTTTATTTTATTTTACTTTACTTTACAGGCACATGTGTCTGGCCTCTATCGTTTCATCCAATTTACAGCAAATCACAACACTTGATCTGATGTGGGGCGGGTTTGACACAGCGTTTTCTGCTCATTGGGTCTCCATCGTACCTGCATGACGAGGTTGTTGAGGTCGGTCTTGTCGTGTGCCAGGCCCTCGTTGATATTGCTCATCTTGGCCAAGGAGTCCCTAAGACCCGCCTCCTCTGACTGGAGCTTGTGTAGCATGAGTGACAGGTCGCCGTTCCTGCTCTCGGCCTGCAGACAACGGAAGGATGTCATTCAGAAGGGGAGGTCTCCATGTGTCGTGTTGCAGTGTCACTAACAAAAAAATTATTTGTACCCGGGTCAGGGCCTCTGACATCTGGGCCTTCTCTCCCTCCAGCAGCTGTCTCTCTACCTCCCCCTGCTGGCAGGCCTCACGCACTGTGGACAGCTCGCCCCGCTGGACAGAGGCCCGGTTCTCGCTCTGCTCCAGCTGTCGCTGACTGCAAGGAAATTAAATTAAAACTTGGGAGCAATAACTCTGTATTAAGTAGTGGAAAATAGTGAACTGGGATTTGCTACAATGTGTGTGTGTGGCCATGCGTGCGCGCCGTGCAGGGATTTGTGTGTGTGTGTGTGTGTGTGCGTGTGCGTGCGTGCGTGCGTGCGTGTGTGCGTGTGCGTCCTCAAAAGGGACTTCCATGAGCTGACGTACGTCCTATGGGTCTCCGCCTTGGCCCGGTCCCTCTCCTGAAGGGCCGCCTCTCTCTCCTCCCTCTCGTGGTCCCTCTCTCGCTGGGCGGACGCCACAGACAGCTGCAGCTTCTCGTAGTCCATCTGCAGCATGTGTGCGCTGCTCTGGGCCGCCTGGGCCACCAGCTCCAGGTTCCCCTTCCCACTGGGACACACACACACACACACACACACACACACACACACACACACACACACACACACACACACACACACACACACACACACACACACACACACACACAAACCACCACCAGTTGAATATAAGGAAGAAGATAGGCAGAGGAACAGACTCATATAATAGAGGAACCTTTTGGTTTTTGTATCCTTCAACCCAGCAAAACAAAGCTTCAGCAAGCAGCGGGTAGGAAGCGACAGGTCCAAAGCAGACCAAACAGGTGGTACCTACCTTGTGAGCGCGTCTCTCTCCAGCTTCAGGCGGTCCCTCTCCCTCTGCCCGGTCTCCCTCTCCCTATGCGCCGTGTCTCTCTCGCCCTGCAGGGCCTGGTTCCTCAGCTCCAGGTCCTTCCGTCCGGCCTCGGCGTCGGCCAGCTGCCTGCGGAGCTGCAGGGCCGACGCCTGGGCCGAGGTCAGGCGCCCTCTGGCCTCCTGGGGAACCACAGACAGGAGGCCTGGTGAGGGGAGGGCTGCTTAACTGGGTGTTACTGGTTGATACTGGGGGACTGGGAGTCAATGGATGTTGTCTCATCACATCCGGGGTTGATTAGTTGAATAAATGCATGAGGCAATGATGCTAGAAAATCAATCAGCTGGAGTGGGGGGTTAAACTATTATAGAGGAACGACCCAACTGTAAATATTTTAGAGAAGCCGGTTCAAAGTGAAATCCTCTATCAGCCGTCACTGCACAGAGTTTCCATACTGTTTTGGCTCCGTTTCATCTTCAAAAGCGACATTAGAGTCCTGTGATGAGACTGAGGGCGTTGGATCAGCGCGCTGCGAACAATAGAAAGAGCCACACACAGGTGCCCCCCCCCCCCCCCCTGCAGAGACAAAGGGACCCGGGCCGGGCCTGCTACCTGCAGCTGGAGCTGTCTGCTGGCCGCGGCGGAGCGCAGGGCAGACAGGCCGGCCTCTGGGAGCAGGGTCATGGAGGGGGAGGTGGGGGGGGTGGAGGTGGTGGTGGCGGTGGCGGTGCGGGACGGAGAGGAGGTGCGGCGAGGGGACATGGAGCGGAGAACAGAGGATCCACGGAGCAGAGACAGCAGAATCTCCCCCGAGTTGTCCTGGTCCGCCTCTGAAGAGGACTCCCCCTCAGACAGGACGGACTGCCGGCAACAAGGAGGAACGTTAGGGGTTTGGTTGGGGTCTGGTGAGCGCAACCAAGCTTGGGTACAGATACATCATACATTTTATTATTATCTTGAATATAAGAGGTAGGGAGACGACCAAATGGTGGCAGTTTGATATTAGACCTAAATTACCATAAACTATTCATCGATTTTGAATGTGCTTCACATGATATTTTAGTGAGCGTTCTTTTATCCAAACATATATTTTTCATATTTAAACGACGATGGTGATAATATATTCCTCAACGCATTGAGCGTGGCTCATCACTACGAGCACAGCCTCACCTGGGCGATGTCCCGCAGGGTGTCGACCAGCGCCTCCGTCTGCGCTCTCATGGTCTGCATGTCTGCCTCGCTGTGGCCGAGCTGCTCCTGGGAACACACGCACAGTGGCAGGTTGAAGCCCGCAGACCCCCCGCGGCCCCCCCTTGGCAGAGCGCCGGGCCGACGGCGCGCCTTACCTCCAGTCTCCGGCCCAGGGCCGCCAGCTCTCGCTCTTTCTCCTCCACCTGAGCTTTGAGTCGCTCCCTCTCTCGCACAGAGTCCGAAAACCTGCGGGATGAACGTCGGTTACTGGGTATGTTACAGCTCACCCACATCAGATGAATATATATAATATGCTTCTCTTTTTTTTTTTACTTATATGTGAAATAATTTGACATCGTTTTTTTGGTTTATTGATTTTTTGTGCTTTTCATTTTGTTTTGAGTTTTGATGTGTTTGGTTGTTATTGATATGTCTGAAATCAATTGAATCAAATCAAATCAAATCAAATCTCTACACCTTTATCTTCTGAAACGGATTCAATTAGTAAATTCAGTTAAAATTAATTAATAATATGTTGTTCAAATCTGTAATTTGAACAACGGACGGACCTTCAAAACCCTTCAAGACACCATGTTTATCGCTACGGTCCACACAGAACTGAAGGTCACACCTTCATCACAACTGCTCATCACATCCCTGGCTCCTCTGACCTGATGTTGAGCTGCTCCGTTCTGGTCTGGAGGCCGGTGAACTCGGCCAGCCGCTCTCCGAGCTGCAGCTCCAGCTGGTCCCGCAGCGTCGCGTCGCGCTCCAGGGCCAGGGCGGCGCTGTCCTGCCGGCGGTGCAGCGTGCTGGACAGGCCCGCGCAGGACGCCTGCGTGGCCTGGGAGGCCCGGGCCAGCTCGTTACGCATGTCCGACAGGTCCCTGAGGAACACCCCCCCGAGAACGCCACGTTAGGAACTCACAAGGTAGCTGATGGACAGCTGGGGGATTCATCCAGAATGTTAGCGATGGAACAGAGAGGAGACGGGAAAGCTTAAAGGTGACATATTATGCCACCAGGTTTGAGTGTGATTAGCCATTACGAAAAGGTTTTGAAAATCTGCCTCTTCTGACATCACAAGTGGGCGTGTCCACCTAGATGTGTGCTGGATAGATCCGTCTACCGGCCTAAGGAGAGGACTGTAGCAAACGATAATAATAATAATAATAATAATACATTTAATTTAGAGGCGCCTTTCAAGACACCCAAGGTCACCTTACAGAGCATATAGTCATCTCCACGATGCTCATCTATCCGTCATACATCGAGGTGGACACTGGACACGCCCGCTTTTATGAATTACTTTTTTGACACAATTCGGAAATTCGTGGCTTTTCTACAACCACATGTCCGCGTGAGCTCTCACCTCTCGGTGTTGCTCTTCAGCTCACAGACGTGCCTCCGGAAGCCGACCACCTGTCGCCATAGCAGCAGCAGGCGACTGTGCTCGCTATTGAAGTAGCTGTGGAAGGACTGGATGGGAGGAGACCTGGTGATTAGACCCAACATCTCCTGCCTCCACTCCTTCAACCTAAAAAAAACCTGCGGAGGCAATCATGCATTTGCGTCCCAACCTCTTCCTCTCTCCTCCAATCAGTCTCCTTTTGGTCCAGTTCCTCCCGGGCCTTGGTCCAATCCGCAGTGAGTCTGCGTATGTCTTGACTGAGGGCCTCGTTGGCCAGCCCCGCCTGCTCTAGCTGCTCCCTCAGCATGGCGTTCACCGAGGACAGGCTGCTGCTCCTGTGACGGCAACGAGGAACGGGTCACCTTCAAGGCCTTCAATTGTATCATAGCATACATTCCAATAGAGAAGGTCTGAATACTGATGCAGAATCTTAAAAGGTACATATTATACCACCAGGTGTGAGTGTGATTAGCCCTGACAAGCCGTGACATCTGCCTCAAAACGGCAAACATCTAGGTGGACACGCCCACTTGTGATGTCAGAAGAGGCAGATTTTCAAAACGGCTTGTAACGGCTAATCACACTCACACATGATGGTATAATATGTCACCTTTAAGGAATTTCCCATCCGGTGGATCAATAAAGTTGTTATCTATCGATCTATCAATCTATCTATCTACAGTCTGCTCAGCGCATGTGAACAGCATGTGAACAGCATGGGAACAGCATGTGAAAAGCATGCAATCGCACGACGACTGTCAAGCACCTCTGATGTTCCTCCTCCAGTCTAATCAAAGCGTCCTCCAGATTGCCGCCGCCGTCATCCTCGTGTTGACCTGAACCGTTGTCCTGCAGCGTGGGAGGGGTCAAAACACACGAGAGAAGGAACGCATTACGAGACGCACCGCTTCCAAGCGGCAGGCGAGCCACGAGGGAGGACAGGTAGAGCGAAGCGGCAGGCGGCTCGACTCACCCTGGAGCCGTGCTGCTCCAGCTCAGCGCTCCTCTCCTGTAAGGCGTGCTCCAGATCCCCACACTTCCTCTTGTACTGGAGCACCTGGTACAGGACGAGGATTAGACGTCGGGTGTTCATGGTGGTTTTGTAACAACTAATCACTCTCACACCTGGTGGTCTAACATGCCACCTTAAAGTGATTATTAGGGGCGTGTTACTACCTTGGCTTGCAGTTTCTGCACCAGCTGCGCCTGCCTCTGCTGGCCCTCCTGATAGGCCGCCAGCTTGCGTTTGTACGCCGCCTGCTCGTCGTCCAGGCGCCGGCGCAGGTCCACGTTCTGCTGCGCCACGCTGCCGCTCTCGCTGCCCGCGTCCCCCGTGTCGAGGCACAGCGCCTGCTCCAGCTGGGGGTTTACGGTGGATCAAAGGGGACATCGATTGCTTTTGTCTTGATTTTCTGATTAATTTGACCGGTTTCGAATACGATATTTACAGATTTTCTATTTTATTAATAAAGCTGTTGAAACCATTTTTAAACCTATTCTATAACTATATCATATAACTATGATTACTATAACTTCTTAATAAGTCATCCGACTACCCCGTCTAAAATAAAAAACTGAAAACAACTAACCTAGATTCCTTTACTTCAACTGCAATATTACCTGCATGGCCATATTTGGGTTTGAAGGTATCTTTTGAACCACAAAGTGGCCCCACAGACCTCTGTTGTTTCCTGATCTAATGTGTGCATCCAAACCAAACACTTGTGCCCCTTCATAGTTTTTCAAGGGTAAACTATTAGGGGTAAACGTATCCAACCATTTTATTCCTAGTAAAATCGTATCTTGGATTTCCTCAATACCATTGCAGTGTAAAAGGGACTCGTCCCATGCTTTCATACACACTGAGCAGGCTGCACCTAGTAATGCTTCATCTACATGCAATGACCACCCACCAGACCCCTTCCCTCCCCACTTCAGACCCCCTGTTTACAATCACCATGGGTAACCGCTGCCATGACAACATGCCACTTCAGTCCATTCCATACCCCTGTATCCAAGGAGACCAGAAATGTCTCATGAACAGACAAAGAGACGACGTAAAAGACAGAAAAAAGGCCTGTGGCCGGGGTCTACAGCTGGTCTTGTTATTTAAAATGTCCATTTAACTGCATACCTAGCAGCGAAACGTAAGGAACGCAGCACTCAGACAACGGTTAACGATATAGCCCCCCCCCCCCCGTAAGACCTGTGTGGTCTGCGTCCGGCTGCCCTGTCTTACCCGCTCGCTTATGGCGCCATACTTGATGGCGAGCTCGTCGCGGTCGGCCCTGCTGTTGGCCAACAGGTCCTCCACCCGGCCCAGCTCTGCCTGCAGCACCCGGTTCTCCTCCTGCAGGGACATGACGGAGGACATCGCTCCTGCTGCTGAGACAGAGAGAGAGAGAGAGAGAGGGGGGGGGAGAGAGACAGAGAGAGAGAGAGAGACAGAGACAGAGAGAGAGAGAGGGGGGGGGGGGGAGAGAGACAGAGAGAGAGAGAGAGAGAGAGACAGAGACAGAGACAGAGACAGAGACAGAGACAGAGACAGAGAGAGAGAGAGAGAGAGAGCGAGAGAGAGTGAGTGATAGAGAAAGAGAGAGCGACAGAGAGACAGAGAAAGACAGACAGACAGACAAACAAACAGACAGACAGACAGACAGACAGACAGACAGACAGACAGACAGACAGACAGAGAGAGAGATAGAGAAAGAGCGAGAGACACAGAGAGAGAGAGAGAGAGAGAGAGAGAGAGAGAGAGAGAGAGAGAGAGAGAGACAGACAGAGACAGAGAAAGACAGACAGACAGACAGACAAACAAACAAACAAACAGACAGACAGACAGACAGACAGACAGACAGACAGACAGACAGACAGACAGACAGACAGACAGACAGAGATAGAGAAAGAGCGAGAGACACAGAGAGAGAGAGAGAGAGAGAGAGAGAGAGAGAGAGAGAGAGAGAGAGAGAGAGAGAGAGAGAGACGTAAGACGGGGATGATGATAGTGAGTGTGATGATGATGACGATGATGATGATGATGATGAGGGTGAGGATGATGATGACACTCACAGCCCTCGCTGAGGTTCTTGGTGACGATTTCTCGGACGCGAGCGGGCAGACATGTAGCGAGGGCGTCCGGGGAGGGCCCTCGCACCGTCAGCCTCTTCTCCTCGGAGAGAACGCTCTCCTCCAGTCGCTAAAATAACAGATTCATTCAGACGACTTTGAGCATCAAAACAGTGATATTCATGCTTTTCGGGGATAAGAGAGTTCCTCTTACACTTGATATAAATACGTATACTGGGTCAAATAAAAAGTTTAACAAACTACAACACATAAAATAAGGTATTTAAAAAAGGTTTGAAAAAAATCTGGGCAAAACTCCCTAAAAACACAAACCCACTTTGTGCAAGCTAATATGTATGCACAGCATAAACCTACAAACTGATTAGTAATAAATCTTACACTATATGTTGTAGCAGCTCAAAAATAAGGGAAAATGCCTGGGATACATCACCTGTATTACAGAAACTAATTTGGAATCCGCGTCCGAATTGTCCGTGGAGCTCATTGTAGACAATATCACCTGGGTCTGAACCGCCGGCTATCTAATAGGATTAGACTCCAACCAACTGCTGAACATCGCGTGCTTTAGCTGTTTGATTCTTATCTGTGAGAAATCAGATTAGGTCTAATAATGTAGATGTTAGAGCCCATAAAGTTGGTACGTCTCTAAGGTAACTGTGGACGCACAGAGACCTCCCTGCGCCGGTCCGCTTTCCCCACGACTGGCAGGCAGAGATTGAGGAAGGCAGGATTATCAGGTTTAAAGAGGCACTACTCCCACCCACTCGGGCTCGTCCCACAGACACTTTCTGATGTACACAAAGATAGGACGAGAGGATGTGCGTATCTAAAAATATATATATATGTGAATGCACGCCCACCACAAATGCCGTCGCATCAAATTGCTCAAGGCTTTTAATTAAAATTATTTATTTACGTATTATTTAGTATTGATAAACATAAGAGTTATATTGTTTGGTCGTCTTTCTGAATTTTTTTATTCATAAAGTTTACTTTTAACCCTTGAGTGCGTGTAAATATCAGTTTTAGGCGGGGGGCACACCACCAGGAACCACCATGCACCACAGTCTTTTGATTTTGACAAATAGGCTACGTTCCCAGTTTACGCACTGTTCGACTTTTGGATATCAATTCCAGACATGGATCCAGTGCACTTCAACCACTTTATTACTATGATGATGATGTTGTCTTTTGCATCTAGTGGTGAAATATTGCCATAGTAGCAGCCGGGCGAAACGGAAACCGTCTTCAACAACTCAGCGAATATAAATGGCAATATATTATGACATTGTTTTTGTAAGCGTTAAGTAGCTATTGTGATACTATCTAACATAATATGCATGTAACAAGAAAGGACGCTCAATAAAATGTATAAAATGTCTAAAACATCGAACCCGGCTCTGCTAAGTTTGAGCATCGTCGCAGGGAGGAGGCGCTGTCCTGCAGCATCCAGCTCAGCCCTAAGGATGGCGATTCATTCCGCCAGGCTATTCGCTTTAACAATGAATACATTTTCAAACACTGCAGGATTGCTTTGAAAGGCTAGTAGTAAAAACCTGACAACCTACGAAATAGCTTCATAGCAATACAACTACCTCGCAATGAATCTCGTAAAAATATGTTACCTCAAATCAAAGCCAGCCAGCTGCACATGGCTTTACTTCACTCTTTGAGGTTTCCTGGAGTTAGTCTGAGGCGATGAAACTAAAGTGGGAAGTTGAAGACATGCCGTAACGGATCTTCCACATGCCCTGTTCCGGGGAGGGACTTCCTTTGCGCGGAATCATCTTGAGGAACTGCACCGTTATACTGCTATACTGTCTTGAGTCAATCAACCCCACGGCGATGAATCTCAGTTAGCGCAGTACAATCTACCTCCTTACGATTCATTTACTTCAACACGGTGGGGTTATAAACAAGTAGATACACCACACTAAAGATGGCTGATTATGGTCTATTCCCCACCCCTTTAAAGGCAAAAAGAAAACAATACACAAAAACTCCCCATATACGTTTATTTACAAGACAAGCTTATCGTTGAATTCATTTTAAAGTAAGGCACTCATGAAAATATTGATTTCAAATTATGATCACGAATCAGAAAGATTCTCATTTAAAAAGGCACCTTGGTAGATTTGAAGTACTGAAGATGTTAGGCAAGACATTGATGTTAGCATAAAAGTTCATAGTTTTCCAAACAATAAAATCATTGATTTTTTTAACACATTCATGAAAGAAAGAAAAATGCATGAAAGGCATGAGAACTAATTTTTTTCCAAATGTCTCAATCTTAATTTCAAAATATTCCTTCATAAACATTCAGGAATCACGAATACGACGAACCAGAAGAGAAAATATGCAAACATAAACGAGGATGGATCAAAAAAAAAAACATTTTCCCCACATGCCTAAAACTGTCCTTATGAGAGGTCTGTGCTTGATCTGAAAATGAAGCTGATAAAACAGGAAAAACAGTCCGTAAAATGGATAAATATTTAGCGTAGTTCAGATGGAGCAGAGCAACACACTTGATTAAACATAGAAGGCTTTTTAATGTGTTTTTTAGTGTGACAGACAACTATGTTTCTCTTCAAACCTCCACATCCAATACACCCACCTGTCCAACAGAGAGCATACTCATGCACTGGTTTTTACACCGTTGGGAGGGCCGACAACGTCCAGATTAGTTATGTGACTGGATTCAAAAAAGGTCTTGAGATTCCCATTGCATAGCCCATCAAAAGGGATACAATAAAAACGTATGGTTTTCTCTACTGAAACGGTGTAGTCAAAGGAGTCGGGGGTGTTCTCACAACAATCAGTTACTCATTAAGTGCAAGTGCTGCAAACCAGACTGGCTGGTTTTTTTTAAACATTCTCTTGGTCTTTTGCCACAATCCTTTTGTCCATGGAATGTACGGGGAGGGGGGGGGGGGGGAAAGGAGAGAGAGAGAGAGAGAGAGAGAGAGAAGAGAGAGAGAGAGAGAGAGAGAGAGAGAGAGAGAGAGAGAGAGAGAGAGAGAGAGAGAGAGAGAGAGAGAGATGAGAGAGAGGGAGAGAGAGAGAGAGAGAGAGAGAGAGAGAGAGATGAGAGAGAGAGAGAGAGAGAGAGAGGAGAGAGAGAGAGAGAGAGAGAGAGAGAGAGAGAGAGAGAGAGAGAGAGAGAGAGAGAGAGAGAGAGAGAGAGAGAGAGAGAGAGAGAGAGAGATTTTTTTTTTTGGTTTTCCGGAGTTTTTTTTAAAACTGCACCCATCCAGATGTTGTGTATCGTTACTGGGGCTGTTAAAACAAGAGGAAATATGTCAATGGAGCGAACAATATACCAATCATGATATACCAATGACAAAACAAAACCCCCAAATAGACCTAGTCCAGTGACCGAGTCCCTTTTCTGAGCACGTTTTCTTTTTAGCTGTACATCTCCCTGTTTATCCAGTTTTATTTTTACATGCATTTATAATAATCTGTTAAAACTCAGATTGTATTTAATTTCATTTTAAACACAGAAAATACAGAGTATGTCACACAAACATTTCAATGCCTATCCTGTATGAGTATGTGACAAAAGAAAACCGTTAAGTTACCTGGAGCCTGCCGGCGCCGATGTGAAGTCTCCCCAGATGTCCGGCGTGGGCTGGGCCGCGGGGGCCCCGGGGCCGAGGTCCAACAGGGAGGCTGGGGTCCGGAGAGAGAAACACAACAACATCCCATGTCAAACTGGAACCGCGGGCGCCATCGCCTCACGACGAGAGACAAGAAATAACACCACCGAAGAAGACCAAAGTGGTAGCTCACGCATCACGGTGTTGGGGGGCGTGAGCGGGGGGCTCTGCGGAGACCCGATCTTGGCCCCTCCCGGTGGAGGGGGCAGGAGGCCCCCTGGCATGGCTCGTGATTTGGCCCCGCCCGCCTTCGTTTTGACGTTCTGGAAGAAGGAAAGCCAAAACATATTTATATATATATTTTTTTTTTTTTAGCACAATTGACATTTTGACTATGACCTCTTTTTTTCCTGAGGTAAAAACCTCAACCTGAAGGTCACCATTTAGTTTTTTCTTATTCTCTGCAATATTTCACTGTGGGGGTGACATTTAGGGATGGGTACCGCGAGACTCGGTTAGAAACCGGCCCTGGGCTGAATTATTAAAGACCGTAGAATCGATAAGCAACGACGTACCACGGAGGCTAGACAAAAATTGCCATTAGGTATACAACTATAGCAACTATAATATGTCACTCTTCCCGTATCGATACCTCTATACCTAAACAATACTGCTTGGGCCCAAGTGCTTACCCCGATGCTGATCTTAATGGTCTGCCCGTCTTTGAAGCCAAGGTCCAGCGGGGGGGCCACACTCTGGTTTGCTTCTTGTTTTGCGAGCTCACTCTCCTGTTTTACCCATCTGTACAGGAAACACAGAGTTGTTGGTGGGCAGGACTCACCGTCATCCTATTGCATAGGATGATCCACTTGGCTTACGTTGGTTGAATGGTTTTCCTTTAAATGGTCGTAAACACTGATAGA
This sequence comes from Gadus macrocephalus, assembly GCF_031168955.1. Lineage (NCBI taxonomy): Eukaryota > Metazoa > Chordata > Actinopteri > Gadiformes > Gadidae > Gadus > Gadus macrocephalus. The sequence goes on from NC_082394.1 coordinate 6,626,067, forward strand.
TCATTCCTTCTACAAGTTCAACGGCAAATATTCAGGCACACATTTCCGGTAAATATATGTGGTGTTAAGGTGATAAACAAGATTTTAATCTTTCCAAATAAAATGTGTAATCATATGCAGTACAGAGGTACGGTCAGTACCTCTACGGTTAGTACCTCTTCAGGTACAGAGGTACGAACAGGTCATAAAAGTAGAAATGGAGGAACTGTGTGTCAAGTGCAACTCACTTGAAATGGTCCTGTAAGGCCACATTGAAATCAAAGGAGTCTCCACGGTCAGCAAACCCCAGACCGATGAATGCGTGGCGTCCTGTAGTCAGCAACAGGACGAGGATGCAATCACGATTGTTATAGGAATGTAAAGAATGTTTTCAATGCCATTTGGGACTAATGGCCTTCAATACAGTATAAGGCATTGGGTTATTCATGGAACCGAACCCTAAATACATCCAAGGATACCTATACCTATACTGTGTGTTTTGTTTTTTATTTGCATCATGTTTTGGATGTGCACCATGACAAGTTTTCACCACGACGTCATGATTTATAAATATCTTGTAACTGCGCCACAATATCCTCTTTAGGCTAAGGATCAAGATTACACAGATAGTCACGTCTGAAGTTCCTTTAACATATGAATCATATACCACTACATCTACGTAAAAACCTAACCAACTGTCAATTGATATTGAAATGTCGTACCGCTGTCATCCTGTATCTGCATCACAAAATATCTGCTGGAGTCTGTGACGGCTTCCACAACACAACCTGGGTACTGGTCCATTTGGGCTTGGGCAAAGAGCTCTCCTGTAAACCACAAGGCAAGGCCCATGCATCATTAGAAGACGAACTGAATACCTTTTTCTTTTGAATGCATTTTCTGCAATAACGCAATAGTCCCTTGGCCTTGCCGGTTATGTGTAGACTCACCGCATAGCGGCAGGTGGCGCTACAAGGTGCAGAACTATAATCTACCGTTTAGAAACAGCGTTTGCGAATCTCCCCATTTCTGCTGAATAAAGGAGATCTACTTCCTACTTTCCTGAAGCAGAAGTTGTACATTTGCATGCATAAGCACAAACCAGTCATGACCCAAAAGGCAACGATCTGAAATGTGAAGAGATGCAATTTCTTGCTCTTTCTAAAATTATGTTTGGAAATAAACCGGGGGTTGGGGGCAACATATGAAAACACTTCAGCATTTACCACAGGATTTTAGAAAACTGTGGTGGAGTTGCACCCTAAATCTTCACGGAGGATCCAGGAGAAAAGCTCAGGAATTTTGAGAATTTAACCCAATAATCTTGCTAAAAACTTTGTTTATAGTTACAGCAAACATGCTTGCTTCATTTTGAAGTGGTGACGATACTAGCTGCGGCCACAGTTAAGTATATAACATAAAAATTGTTTAATCCAGATGTAAATACATAACAACCCACTTCATGAAGGAACGCAGGCTGCAAATAGTGGAAGGTAAATATAGCCACTTAAAAAAGATCATGGGCCCTAATTATATGTTTGGGCCTGTAGTCAGACATGTTGTGTACTACAAAGATCTTAAACAATAAAGTAGAGTGTTTGGTATAGTAATAAAAAACAGTGTTTGTCCCACGTTTTATATATTTATTTATTTTATGTAAATATATGGACTTATGAAACCTTTTATTAAAACATTCTCTAATAGCAGGTGTATGTGAATGTGACCTACCATTTAAGCACAGACCGTGGCAGAAGGCATGGTGCTGGCTTCATACATGGTGAATATAATGACACCTTGCATTCAGTGGTCAACTGAGTGAAACCATACCATGGCATGCAGCCTGTGTTTACCTGAGTTTTTGTCTTCCAACTTGATGAACGCCACCTTGCCCTTAGAGATTATTTTCATCCTGCCAGTCCATGCCGGCTCATCTAGCTTCCAGTCTGCCGCCCTGGTAAACATAACAGTACACTGTGATGGTCATTCACAGAACCGTTGTATTGCTTCCCCGTGGATGACCCGTCTTTTCTACACCCAGATGATGTAGAGCTTGGGAAAGAATAGTTAGTTACACATGCTTAGCAGACTAAAACAGTTATAGTGGCTTGGATATCAAGAGGCGGTGTCCCCTGACCAATTTTTAAGTTACTCCTGTTGTAACTTCGGATGTTTCTCCCCATAGACAAGTCATGACATTCGTTTTAAACAATATTTACCATCTGTAAAAGATGCAATGGAATATTTTGTTGTCCAGATTTCTCCGGTCAACCCATAAAATAATGAGATAACAAGATAATATCTAGGACAGATTGTTCTTGAAAAACACCTACACTATGGATTGTTATTTAAACAAAAAACGTTCTTGTTTCAAATCCTTTCACATGAACATCAGACGTTCTGTGTATGCACGATTCCTTATGTTGTGAAACCTGGCCAGCAGGTATACAGACAACCCGCTGTTTTGAGGATCAATGTATGCATGTGACCGACCTGAAAGTATCAAACACAATATGGTTTTAGCAGAACAGAAAGTCCGATCATTTCCTCACTTGTGTGTACGTATTTTATTCGGACAGCTAAGCAATGCTAGCCAAATTAGCCAAATGATCGACTCTTCTTCGACCCATATCCTTGTCAGCTCAACTAACAGTAGAAGCCCAGTTACTCTCCACAAACTCGACATGCTTACCGATATCCGCGGTTAGAGGCACGGGGCGGAATGCGGTATACGTGCACTTCTGGCTTTACACAGATGACAGATTCATAACCGCTGTCTTCTGCCATTTTGTCAGGTTTTACAAAGTAAACTTAGAAAATTCAATGGACAACCAGTGGCGGCTTGAAATTAGACAGAAGTCAGACAAATCCGATGAGGGGTTGTGTTTATCTACACAGCGCCTCTGATGGCGAGGATGGTTCACGCGTCACCATTTTGCACTAGTTGTCCAACCCACTTATCATCTGATACTGGCCCACAAACTGTTTTAGCTATGGTCAGATGAATTATATATTTATATGTAACTTGAATTCAGTTTCAAAGCTGTGGTCAAACTTTGCGCATTAAATGTACAAAGTACTGAATTGACCAGCATACCCTAGATTGAAATAGATCTTGCACAAGAAATATCAATTCTGATACCAATAATGCGAACAACACCATCAGATAACCTGAGGCTTCCAAGTTATACATTGCTGCGTGGTGTGTTGAATTTCGAATCTTGATGCTTTCTACAGGGCTATAATGTCTGTCTACTACCACTTAGGCAAATACCAAAAAACAGTATGTACAATAAACCATAACAAACAATTTAACAAAAAATAAGAACAAAAATGCATTGCTTCATGTTCACCGTCTTTATTAAAGGGTAATTGTGAATTTAAGACATTTTTCAGGTTTCAAAAGGACAAGCAAATTAAAACAAAGTTATAGCTGAATTTAACTACTGGGTATGATTAAAAAAAAAGAATGCTAATGTTGGAGCATAAGAGCTTAAAGAGCAGGTGCCTCAACCTCATTTTTTGATCTGAAAATAAGACAACCAAGACTTGCATCTTCTTACAAAACCCACATTGTTCTGACCATATCATCACCATGCCATACCAGTAAGTGGTAGATCGCTTGCGTGCAGTATGAATCATAGTCTAGACCTCTTTTGTATTGTCATGATCCTGTATGCTTGTCAGGAGACTCCGGTGGGGTCCCGAACCCAAGGTTGGGAAACACTTTGTTAGAGCATATAGAGCAAGCCAACTTTGTCAATACTTTAAATTGAGAATCCTTTCATCTTGGGCCTTACATACAAACATAACAAATTCTATCCAATTTTGGCTAACTAATTAAGACACGTTTCATTGTATGTTAAACTATTTCAGAGCTAGAAAGGTTGACAGTTTTACATGAGGCAAAATACATAGATTTTAATCTGCATCGTAAAACAACCTCTAGCAAAGAAAGACATTTTGAATACGCCATTGAACGGGGAAATTCCAATGAATGGTACAATTATGGTAGCATGTATTTTAGACTATGGGCAGACTTTGTGGCTAATGGTTAATCCCTCCAGAATTTCTTAGGTTTTAGATCAGCCAAAGAGCTTGTAGAATACTTTCTCCCAAAAGAAATGTTCCTCTCCTGTGTCAAGTCCAACCATGCATCATTATTTAAATAAAGCCCCAAGGAAATTATGCTGAAAAACCTGGCATGGTGTTGTTGATTTGTAAAACAAGTAATACAAATGTGTGGAAGGAAATGATCTTAAGAATATCTTACTAAAACCTATGAATATATTCAGAAATCAGCCATGATCCCGCTAAATAGTGTCATGGTTTAGTGTATCGTTTATCTTTTTTTGGTGTATTTTTAATTTGTATTTGGTCATTTCTCTGCTATAGATTAGACACCAACACATAGTGTTTACATCTTTAAGTTCTTCAATCTTACTACTAAAGAATAAGAGGATTTTTCTAGGCTGTGTCACTATACTTGACCTAAATAAACATAGGACATTTCAAATTCATAAAAGGGATAGTTTCAATGTAGATTTATATTTGTTGAAATACCTTCTCAAATGTGTCAAAATTCTTATGAGAAAGCAGATTGTAATGTTATTTTTCTTTCTTTGACATAAACAATGTTCTTGAACATAATATTTAAAAGAAAAATGGAGACCAAAAAAATACAACTGAAATGGCCAATAAAAACTAACTAATAAATAATAAAAAAACAAATGTAAAAAGGTATGCAGGCAATAGGGAAAATAATTATTGCTTTACAAACCAAGACTTACTCCTATTTAATAACTCACTTATACAATCTTTGGCCAAAGACTACTTTTCCACCAGGTACCGCTTTACTGGCATTCGTTTGTGAAATCTGCTGGTTGTTCATAGTGATTTCTTGACACTTTACAAAAACAAATCTGAACTAGAACTCTCTTTTCATAACTTTCCAATTAACTATCCAGTCGCTTTTAAACGAAAACCAAGGCAAAGGGCCAGAAATGGCAAGTTGGTCCCTGGTAGATATGTCACAAACCTCCAGCAGATTATTTTTCTTTCCTTATCCTCTCTTGGCCAATACAAACCTGTTGTCCTGGCTCGTAGCCAGCCCACGAGAGTGGCACGTCCTTGGCCAGCTCAATAGTTACATCATGGGGAATATCACAGTGTGTGGGGACCTGAGGAATTATTCTTATCCCAGCATAGAACCGCAGGGGCTTCTGATTGCAGGAAAATCTATACCAGCCCCTTTCACAGTTCCACACGGGGAAAAGACAAGGCAAAAGGCAAGGTGCATGGCAGTCAACAGAGTGTAGAGGGGCAGAACGGTTCATATTTTGGTCTCATCTTCATGTGTTCATCCATCAGTGTGTAATCCATCCCACCACTCCCTGTGTCATACACAATGCCGCCCACACACCTGGTTCGATATCCACTCTAGATGGCCATTCAGGGGGAGGAAAATGGCAGATTTCATTGGATGGGCAGCCTGTTCTTATTTATCTGCAGAAGCGGAAGCCGGAAGTACCGTCCGGCCCGGAGGGTTGACGGATCACATGAGCGTTTGGACAGACTGGTTCTGCTGGTGGCTGCTGACCACTAACTCGAGCATGCCTTTAATGTATTGAGAGAAAGGTATTGTTAGCGCCTAGATACTTTACTTTGATTCATTTCTGTTCATATTCTAGAATGATTGATTTAAGTGACATTGGGATACAGGTGGGTTTCTCTCACCTGTCTTGAGATGGTTTGTCCTGGGGGGCGTCGTCAGAGCTTGCACTCCCCAGAATCCTCCTCCTGGCCTCTGCATACTCAGCTTCTCGCTGGGCGAGAGACTTCATCTGCTGTGAGGGTCGAGAGGATGAAGGATTTCCCATCATGCCGTTGTTTGAAGGACGCTTGAGAATGCGGATTTGTGGTGGAGGTGCTGCAGGTAGCGAGTCGTCCTGGATTACAACACCAGTACGCACGACTGAGCTTCCTGAACTCAAGCTGGATTTCCTAATCAAAAAAAGGAAAAATATGTTAACAAAAGACGACGTGACTGAAAAATGTACATTGACCACTTTTGATTTTGTTCAACATCTATTTTATTTACTTACTTTGCTTCTCGACTTATTTTCAGCTTTGCCTCGAGTCTTCTCTCTATTTCCTAAAAAGATAAACAAAGAATATAAGAACTGAAAGGCTCCGTACCATATGATCATAATTTGCTAGGTCGATATTCTTTCGCATAAATTCTGTGAGATGTAATATAATTCATAAGACAAAAATGAATAAAGCTGAAAGTGTTCCGTTTGTAAATCAAAACGCCATGTAAAATTTAATATCCACAACAATAAGAACACCATATGATAAAAGCCTTATATGGTTGCCGACAAGGTGGGTAAGATTTGCATTATTATTAATTACCTATGCAGGCAATAAAAAAAAAAAAGTGAATTTCGTCCGATATCAAGGCTGTGCGATTCAGTGTGGACGCGGCCTGCAGAGCCGCAGACAGATAGATCCAGGCTCATCGCTGTTCTCAAAACAACATACTTTTGGAAAATCAAGGCTCCGACTCTCCGACCTACTAGTAGAGGAAGCTATGCAATGATCGGACCTGTGTCGATTAACGTAAGACTACAATCTCGTAAAGACCAAAGTCTTCCATACCCCGCTGTCCGCCGCTTCTTCCCAGCTATCTGCAATCTCCTCATCGTCCATGTTTATAGATCCCGACAGCTCCGTCTTCTTTAGTTTATGCGGAATCGTGTCCAGGCTGATGTGGCCGCAAAATCTAAATTCAATTTGCTGTATTTTAACTAATTTTGATCCATTTTTTAAGTTGTAATTGATATTGTAAGCGTATTCTAAAATGTTCTGTCTGTGTTATTGTCTTGCTACCAATCAGGGAATCCTCAATTCTTCCTCTATAAATTAGAAAAATCCCTTATAGGTAACTTCGCAATAAGTGGACTTGGGCGCTCCTAGTGGTAGTTCTAAGGACAACGCTGTCGCATATTCTGTCCCAAATAGATACCGACCTATTTATTCATAAGGTCGGCCAGAAGGTGATCGATCCATGGATATATATGTAACATAAATCAAATATATATATAGACAATTATGGGCATTATATATATATAATGTAATATATATAATATAATTTTTTTTTAATGGAAAATCAAATGTATTAATGGAATTGTTATATTTAATAAACAAATCACTTCACAGCATTTGGTTTTCGTGAAATAAAATACAATCAGATCGCTGGATTTAGGTCCCCCGTTGTATAAATATATATATATTGCTGTATAACTTGCCTTTTTGTTCCATATAAAAATCCTCATAGGTTTTGGAGCAATTCATTTGGATGACATAACCTTTATTTGATGGGGCCTTTCACAGTAGGAGAAAAAGTGTTGGTTAAACATTAAGTATGACTACGTTCGATCTAGTCAAGTAAATATACATTGACCAGGCTTGTGCTGCGACCTAAATAAATAAATAAATAAAAACCTAAGGTGGCGTGAAGGGGCGTGACTTCGCCACTCTATAGAGTGGCGAAGTCACGCCCCTTCCGGTAGGGCTCATGGGACCTATTAGATCGAAAAATATGAATGGGTGTCAATGGAGAGAAAATAATTATTTTCTGGTCCCGGTCTTTATATGCCCTGGATTACACATATGTTATTTGTGGATTTAAAGGATAATTTTTCATGCAAAGAGTTTGACCGTTTATTGTGCAATTGTTCAGATAAAGGCTGCAGAGAAAACACAACGAGAAAGACTACACGGCTCGTATATGACGTCACGCTCCCTGCGACTGGCGTGGAGAAGACCGACAATCTTCCCATCGGCATAACTGAAACTCTGCACGTGCCCCGACTTATAATGGTTTTCACCACTTTCGATGCTTTTATCCTCCCCTTGGAAAAAGCGGTGAAGTGGGGCAGAGAGATCGCCATCTCTGTGCCGAGTTCCAAGGGCGGGTGTGGTGACGTATATCATATGCGTCGAGAGCAGCGAAGAGCTGTAGTTCACAAAGCGGCCTCACATAAAACCTAAAATTATCAAACTTCTTCACGAACATTTTTAGTTTTCTTTGCATGAAAAATTATCCTTTAAATCCACAAACAACATATGTGTAATCCAGGGCATATAAAGACTGGGACCAGAAAATAATTATTTTGAGCGTGACGTCACATACGAGCCGTGTAGTCTTTCTCGTTGTGTTTTCTCTACAGCCTTTATCTGAACAATTGCACAATAAACGGTCGAACTCTTTGCATGAAAAATTATCCTTTAAATCCACAAACAACATATGTGTAATCCAGGGCATATAAAGACCGTCGAATTCTCCGGCCACACTGTAAATGCAGGAAAAATGAGGCAAACCCCAACCAAATGTTTTCAGGTCATTTGTCGTCCTCATAGAGTGGCGAAGTCACGCCCCTTCCGGTAGGGCTCATGGGACCTATGAGATCGAAAAATATGAATGGGTGTCAATGGAGAGAAAATAATTATTTTCTGGTCCCGGTCTTTATATGCCCTGGATTACACATATGTTGTTTGTGGATTTAAAGGATAATTTTTCATGCAAAGAGTTCGACCGTTTATTGTGCAATTGTTCAGATAAAGGCTGTAGTGAAAACACAACGAGAAAGACTACACGGCTCGTATGTGACGTCACGCTCCCTGCGACTGGCGTGGAGAAGACCGACAATCTTCCCATCGGCATAACTGAAACTCTGCACGTGCCCCGACTTATAATGGTTTTCACCTCTTTCGATGCTTTTATCCTCCCCTTGGAAAAAGCGGTGAAGTGGGGCAGAGAGATCGCCATCTCTGTGCCGAGTTCCAAGGGCGGGTGTGGTGACGTATATCATATGCGTCGAGAGCAGCGAAGAGCTGTAGTTCACAAAGCGGCCTCACATAAAACCTGAAATTATCAAACTTCTTCACGAACATTTTTAGTTTTCTTTGCATGAAAAATTATCCTTTAAATCCACAAACAACATATGTGTAATCCAGGGCATATAAAGACTGGGACCAGAAAATAATTATTTTGAGCGTGACGTCACATACGAGCCGTGTAGTCTTTCTCGTTGTGTTTTCTCTACAGCCTTTATCTGAACAATTGCACAATAAACGGTCGAACTCTTTGCATGAAAAATTATCCTTTAAATCCACAAACAACATATGTGTAATCCAGGGCATATAAAGACCGTCGAATTCTGCGGCCACACTGTAAATGCAGGAAAAATGAGGCAAACCCCAACCAAATGTTTTCAGGTCATTTGTCGTCCTCATAGAGTGGCGAAGTCACGCCCCTTCCGGTAGGGCTCATGGGACCTATGAGATCGAAAAATATGAATGGGTGTCAATGGAGAGAAAATAATTATTTTCTGGTCCCGGTCTTTATATGCCCTGGATTACACATATGTTGTTTGTGGATTTAAAGGATAATTTTTCATGCAAAGAGTTCGACCGTTTATTGTGCAATTGTTCAGATAAAGGCTGTAGTGAAAACACAACGAGAAAGACTACACGGCTCGTATGTGACGTCACGCTCCCTGCGACTGGCGTGGAGAAGACCGACAATCTTCCCATCGGCATAACTGAAACTCTGCACGTGCCCCGACTTATAATGGTTTTCACCTCTTTCGATGCTTTTATCCTCCCCTTGGAAAAAGCGGTGAAGTGGGGCAGAGAGATCGCCATCTCTGTGCCGAGTTCCAAGGGCGGGTGTGGTGACGTATATCATATGCGTCGAGAGCAGCGAAGAGCTGTAGTTCACAAAGCGGCCTCACATAAAACCTGAAATTATCAAACTTCTTCACGAACATTTTTAGTTTTCTTTGCATGAAAAATTATCCTTTAAATCCACAAACAACATATGTGTAATCCAGGGCATATAAAGACTGGGACCAGAAAATAATTATTTTCTCTCCATTGACACCCATTCATATTTTTCGATCTCATAGGTCCCATGAGCCCTACCGGAAGGGGCGTGACTTCGCCACTCTATGAGGACGACAAATGACCTGAAAACATTTGGTTGGGGTTTGCCTCATTTTTCCTGCATTTACAGTGTGGGCGCAGAATTCGACGGTGCGCTAGATTGAGGCATCGTTGAGAACTGCGTTGCTTGTGGACTCTGTGATGATCGCAGACATGAATAATTGTGGCATTAGTTCATATTTATTTCATAAACGGCAGTAAAAAATAATAATAACGGTGGGCATACAAATAAAAACGGTGGGCATTACAACAAAAACATAAAATGTGCTACATTTGATTTCATTTGCATTTCACAGACCCATAGAATGGATAAGGTGTTTAGTACGGTCAATCACCGTTGCTTCTTTCCCCATAAGACGCTACAGTCAGTAGATTCATTCAGATTCATACTTTATTGTCATTGTGCAAACTTGTACAATGAAATTGGGGGTGGTGCTCACTACCCATAGTGCAAAATAAAACAGTGCAAAAATACAAACACAAACAACAGCAATAGGCACAATAAATATAAGTATGCAGTCATAACATATAAGTGTCTTTTTTTAAATAAATAAATAAATATGGTATGGTACAGTAAGACGCTTTCAAGAAAGAAAGCATTGCCCGGTGTCACAAAACGAATGTACCCATTCCGAGTCCTGCTTCAAACTCGTGCATGTTGCAGAAAATGTGCAACAGCGCCCTCTGGGGTCACACATTTCGACGGGTCGCAACTCGCAGAATTCGGTGTAACACCTGTTGTCCTGGAAACTGAGCCCGCCGTTCTGACCGCGCGCTCCATATCCCATGAAGCTGCTGCGATGATCTGGCTTTTGAAAAATATTGGACATTCTTTAGCAATTTTGAAAGAATAATAATACAAATAATTGAATCCAAAGTGTTCAATATACTAAAAGGCATCTCATCTCTCCGAATCCCCCCCCCCCCCCTTGGGGCCGTCCCCCCTGCTGTGGCGACCTTTGCAAAGGGGCCCATCAAATCAAACAGCCCAATTTCATGAAGCCCACCGCAGTGCTGCTGCCTCTGGTGGTGCGGAGGACGTGGTGCAGCTGATAGAGCTGCCGATGCCTCCACTGAAGATGGCGAATGTTTGGAGTGTGCAGATGCAACACCAAAGCTGATAAAGGGGAGGAGGAGAGGAAGGCTGAAATCTCGTATCCGATTAAAGATCAAGTCTAAAACCACGGTACATGTTATTGCTGTTATGTTATAGATGCATGCTAGTATTGCACATAAAGTCTGACGGGTCCACTGGACGTCAGGGAGGCTAATCATGTGGAAGAAGCCTTAGCTTAACGCTAGCTGTTTTCCAACTAGCAAAGATTATCCACTGCAGCCTAGCACGCTAACGTTAGCCACCATGAAACTGCGATTTTTATTCCATAGATAACGTGTCATGTTTCATAGTCGTGGCGGTGGCCTAGTATGGCAGGGGACGTGTCTTTTCAATGTGTCATTTCATTTATATGGGGACATCTGCGATCTCTAAATCCATGAGAGATTCTGCTGTCTGCTAACTGGTTTCTTAGCATTGTTAGCGTTTGTCATTAATACTGGTACCTCCATTCTGAACTGTGTGTTCTAGTGAAGATGACTAGTAAGGTGTACTACACTGATGGCTGGGATGGATATCTGACATTAGTCAGTGTTGTTATAGTTAAAAACGAAATGGATCATCTTCACTTCAAAATGTGCAGTGGGAACCCTATAATCATTGTTTTACTGGGTATGTTTACTGGTCATGGTTACTATGACTATAGTTCAGGTGCAACATGTACCGTGTTACAACTCCTTTTGAGGGTGTGATTTGGACCTGGTGAGCCCAAGTCAGATGTATATTTACAGCCTTCCAACATCGTTAAAAGATGATAGTGCTTCACAGGCCTACAGTCGGGTGAACTAGCTCGCAAATGCTTGCTATGCATTTTTTTTGTTCTTTATAGAAAGCAATTGATTGTTTTAAATGTCTAACCTACTCAGTGACGTTTCTTGACAAGGAAGTAATTGATTTTTCTTGACGTATGTAATTGCATACAGTATGTCAGTCCACTCAAAACTATTTAAACAATATATACAAACATATTGAAAATCATGGTGTAGGTCGGAGAGGTATTATCATGTAGCTAAAAGGAAGGTTTAAAAAATAAGGTCCTTCGACCAAGCTTTAATGTAGCTGGAAGATGAAGGTTTCATACCAAACCGCAGAAATATAAATGTTTGATCCTCGTCCTCAATCTTTGTAAATTAATTACTTGCATGTCTTTCAACCATATTACAGCAGATAATGTCCCGCACCTCTGAAACTGAGGATGGATACTTTGTTGCCATGGATACCGAGGAAGATGGAGAGGAGCCAGTTGTGAAAGCGGGAGAAGTAGATCAAAAGATGGGGTCCAGCAATCACGAGATCGACCCAGAATGTGGTGCCAAAGGGAGGAGAACAATGTCGGAACTACCAGAGGAGGTTTTAGAGTACATCCTGTCCTTCCTCTCACCGTACCAGGAGCACAAGACTGCTGCGCTGGTTTGCAAGCAATGGTATCGCCTCATCAAAGGTACAGCTTTCTTATCTCTATGTATTATTATAGACCCCAAAAGCTGATCAACCAATCATGCGTTCATTTTATGGTACATACGGTCAAAAGAAAAAAGCTTATACTATTCAATTGATACCCTGCAGATAGGCTCACAAACGAGACTTTAGATGAATAAAAAAAGCGTTTATTTCACTTTATATTGGTTTGATCATGTTGCTGGAGACGGGCCAACACAAAATCGGCCAGCAGTAGGAAACTGTAAAAAAGTGTGTGTAAAGGTTTCAGATCAACATCGTGTAGACTGGCCACTGTAGAAATACACCCATAAACATCCTCTCCTGAATGCATCATCCAATCCTGCAAATTATTTTGTCTTTGGTAGAAATCTCCGTAAAAATTTGTTTTCTGGTCCATGCTCTGTACCGTCTCCAACTAGATCTTCTGATATAACGTAGTACGATGGCTGGATCCAACATTAGCCTGCAATTGATAGTACTAAAACTTTTCTTACTCCTTTTCTTGCTAGGCGTTGCTCATCAATGTTACCATGGTTTCCTGAGGGCAATTCAGGAGGGTAACATTCAGTGGGAAAGTCGTACATACCCATATCCTGGAACACCTATCACTCAACGTTTCTCACACAGTCAGTATGCTCTATGATTTATTATGATGCCAATCAAATTAATTGCTTCTCAGACCTGTTATAAAGTTGGCTTTGAGTTAAACACTTAAACTTTGTAAACGATGTATCTATGCTACCTATTCTGAATCTGCATTAAACCAAGAATCTATGCAAATCTTTTTATTATGACCAAAGGAACTTTGAAAGACACAATTAAATATAACCTTTAGCGTTTTGACAGGTTATATATTATTAATGCATTGTTTTGTCTTTGTTCCAGGTGCATGTTATTATGACTCCAACCAGTCCATGTATGTGTTTGGGGGTTGCACACAGAGTAGCTGCAATGCTGCCTTCAATGATCTGTGGAGACTTGACCTCAACAGCAAAGAGTGGATTCGTCCTTTAGCCTCAGGTACCAGGCTAATGGTACCACTTTCGTGACCGCAGTTATGCAAGGCAAAACTAGAAATGCTGAGTCACAGGACTAGGTGCTGTTTGTTAGCACAAACTGTGTTAGTAGCAAAGAAATAGCGATGGAGAACTATTCTAAATATTCCCCTCAATCACTGTCTCTTTAAAATGTAATTTTAGTATTTCATTAATTTTCCAAACAGCCCATATTTTATCAGTGTATGCGTTCAGATGGCTCTTTTTCAGCAGAACGTGTCCATTGTCCTTCCACACAGGCTCATACCCATCTCCAAAGGCGGGAGCCACCCTAGTGATGCACAAAGACCTTCTAGTGCTATTCGGTGGCTGGACCCGCCCCAGTCCTTACCCGCTCCATCAGCCAGAGAGGTTCTTTGATGAAATCCACACCTACTCGCCCTCTAAAAACTGGTAGGGGCTCGCCATGTTCTAATTCAGTCCCTCAGGTTCCCATTTCCTGTTGTTTTTGCTTGATCTTCAGCTTCATGCATTCTATTTCAACACCAGGTGGAATTGCATAGTGACGACCCACGGCCCCCCACCAATGGCTGGACACTCCTCCTCTGTGATCGGCAACACCATGGTGGTGTTTGGGGGCTCGCTAGGAGCACGGCAAATGTATGCTCTTCGTGTTTGTTTTGTGAATGCGTCTCCACAATGACATGAATGCTCCTATTGTAACCTGCTGATCCATGTATGAACAATGGTTGGTGTAATTCCCTCTCTTGCCTTGCTCTCTGCATATCCCTCATCAGGAGTAACGAAGTGTGGGTGTTGGATTTGGAGCAGTGGTCCTGGTCCAAGCCGGCCATATCTGGACCCTGCCCGCATCCCAGAGGAGGCCAGTCTCAAGTAAGGAGGCTCCAACAGTCGAACAGAATTAACTCGTATTAGGGCTTTGACTCGAACTTCATTATATGAATATAATTAGAATATCAAAAAATAAATCAAAATTCGAACGAATATTAGGCAGCCCTTAATATTCAAACCTGTTATGGGCAGGCCAAGAGGGAGAGACGTCGGAGAACCCGACGCAGTCTATTCATAATATTGTAATGACCACGGAAGAGGCAGTGAATGAAGTATTGATTAGACAGCGATCCAGGTCTTACTGAAGGCATTTGATGGTCAAAATATTATTAATAAATATTCAAATGTGTTCGAATATTAATATTAATAAACAAACGAACTTCGAATATGATTTTTGGACAAAAATCGAAGCACGACGGGTCTTGTATCCCAACTAAATTGTTCATGTTTCCTTTTTCCCGTATCATCAACTGAGTCTTTACCAATGTCTTCTCCGTCTCTAGATTGTCATCGACAAGGAAACTCTGCTCATCCTGGGGGGCTGCGGTGGCCCAAACGCGGTACGTTTCCATCCCACGTGCTCAGAGTTCCTTGTACCCTGTCGTCATTCCCCAACGCACCCGGAGGCAGCCTGATGACCCCTGTGTGTCGTTGCTGTGCGTCTCCTCCCTTTCAGCTCCTGAAGGACGCCTGGCTCCTCCACATGGGGGTGTCTCCGTGGACCTGGCAGCAGCTGCAGGTGGAGAACGACGACCACGGAGCTCCAGAGCTGTGGTGTCACCCAGCCTGCAGGGTGAGTAAGATCCTGCTGTGTACAGGCCAAGGATAGGGAGAATCTGATGGCACCATCCTCCAGCTAGTAGTGCCAGTTTCATTATTTTTTATCACTTTACCAAAGCTTGAACACTGAATTGGTACGCAGAATTCTCCAGTGTGCACTGGCTATGCTGTATTATTAACCTTCGATTATTAAAACGGAAACACATTTGTTCCGCAAAAATAATCAATGTGATTTCTTACCCAGCCCTCTTACCCATGCCTTTGCCTATCCCTCAGAAATTAAATACAAATATCCCTCCTGCCCTCAAATATAATAACATAAGAAGTAACACCAGCAACTGTCCGATACATCAGTTTGTTTCCTATTTGATTCAGTTTAGAACATGTCATTAAGAGTATTCTTAACAAAGGGTTTTGATTATGAGGTGTTCACTTTTCTTCCTCAACTCTGAGTGATGTTTTTCACACTTTATGTCAATATGAAGATGATCAGTATGCTATGGCCTCGCAAACAAGTGATTTATTTGTCTTGTGGCCAAACAAATGACATTTGTCATCCCATAATTTCACAACATCACATCCCTTGGGGCAGATGCTGATATTACAACTTTATATTATAGGTTAATTATAAAACTGTAATTACCCTATAATGTATAATAATATCCCAGTTCAATACTTTATCTGGATCTATCCAATATGGCATATTTTATGCTGGTCATTACCTTCTACTTTTATATATTTTTATTTTTAGTATATAGTACATAGTACAGCCTGCCGGGTGAGTGTTTGCTTCTGCTGCATTCAGGCCACAGTGAGAACATAAAAGTGAATTAGCTTTGGGCGAGGGAGAATCTGATGGCGCCATCCTCCAGCTAGTAGTGTCAGTTTCATTTTATCTTATCACTTTACCAAAGCTTGAACACTGAGTTGGTACGCAGAATTCTCCAGTGCGCACTGGCTATGACTGCAGAATCGCTCTTATGCTGTATTATTACGATTATTAAAACGCAGAAATATTTGTTGCGTAAAGATATGTTTTGTTTTATGCCGGTCATTACCTTCTACTTTTATTTTTATTTTTAGTTTAAGAAATCGGTTATCAATATTAAAATGTATGTTGACTTTATTCCATGGCATATACATTTTTTTTTTTAATACAGTTAGAAAAAACACATTGTATTACAGTATTATGCTGGTACCCCAATTCCATCCCACTTCTCAGTATTTAGTTGCATGGCTATTATTAAATAATTTTTTATATTAAAATGATGTAGTCTACTATCACCACAATCTTATATCTCATGTATTACCATGGCAACATATTTGTGAATCCCTTTGCTGTTGTATTACTGTGCCTCTTTTCACTCCGCCCGCTTTCCGTCGTCATCGTCCGTTCTTCCTTCTAGGTGGGCCAGTGTGTGGTGGTCTTCTCCCAGGCGCCGTCTGGCCGGGCCCCCCTCAGCCCCAGCCTCAACTCCCGGCCCTCCCCCATAAGTGCCACGCCGGGCCCCCTGGGCAACGAGCCCCCCTCCCTACGCTCCCACTCCCCGGTGCGCAGCGGGGCCGCCGGCCTGGTCCTGGGCACCATCGAGGAGGCCCCCTGCGTCAACGGGCGCTGGGGGACCCTGAGGCCCCGGCCCTCAGGCCGCGGCAGCACCAGAGACGGGAGCCCGTCCTCCTCCCAGCAGCCTTCCCCGTCGCAGGGGCCCGACAGCCCCCCCCTGCCCCCGCTGCTGAACGGCTCCTCCTCCGCCCGCACCAGCCCAGGCCAGGCCGCCTCCCCGCCGCTCCACCCCCACCTGCCCGCCGCATCGGACTATGGCTGGGAGTCCCCCCCCTCCGCCGCGCCCCCCCCAGAGGGGGCCAGCACCAACGGGGTGCACACCCCCCCCAGCGGGTCCCCGTGCACCCCCCCCGGGGCCGTGTCCCCCGCCGCCTTACGACGGGGCCTGGAGGCCGTGAAGAACCTGTCCCCCTCCTCGTCGCCCCTCCTCCAGGCGGGGGGGGTCAACGGGGGCGGGGCCACGGCGCCCCCCTCCGGCACGACGCCGCCGCCGTCGTCGTCCTCCAGTCCCCCGCAGGTCGCCGGGGCCGACGGACACGCCATCCCGCCGATCGCGCGCCGCCTGGGCCACCACCCGCCCCAGAGCCTGAACGTGGGCAAGCCGCTGTACCAGTCGCTCAACTGCAAGCCCATGCAGATGTACGTCCTGGACGTGTCACGGGCCAAGCCGGTGGCGGTGGTGTCCTGGAGGGTGTACGGCAGCGGGAGCCCCGCGGCGGTCACCGGCCCGCCCGAGACCAGCCTGCACACGGTGGTCCAGGGCCGGGGGGAGCTCATTATCTTCGGTGGACTGATGGACAAGAAGCAGAACGTGAAGTACTACCCGAAAACCAACGCCTTGTACTTTGTGCGCGCTAAAAGGTAGTGCCAGCCCGCAGACAGGCGAGCCAACCACCCCCCCCCCCCCCCCCCACCCCCCCACCCTCTGTGGAAGCACGGGGGGTTATCGACACACAAGGCCTTTCTCTGTTATCAAGGATTATGAAACCGTACACTATCATAATTAGGTGTTCCATCTCCGACTCTCTTTAACCCCTTCGGCCCACTGTCACGTTTTAGCGGAACTTAAATTGACCCACACTTTAAGATCAACCATTTTGTTAGAATGCGTGTTCCCATTTGATTTTGTGTGCACGGGAGTTCGCAGTTTTGTTTTTTTTCCTTACGAGCGGAGCCCACAGTGGTACGAGTGAACAGGACTTGCCCAAAAGACGTTTGTGTCCCGCCCTGCCTCAAATTCCTAGAGGAAAGGTTAGGCGAAGGAAAACTGGGGAAACCTTGAGGACTACCTTGCTTTTTTATCACACTTAAAGCCTGCATTGTTTACATTGGAAACTTGAGTGTATGTGTTGTGTGAGCATGGTGGTTGTTCAATGTGTAGGGTGCCATGGCAGGTAAGAGATGTTGCATTGTACTATAAACATAGTCAAACAATAAAGGCCTCAATGTCTTACCTGATTCTGTCATTTTGGGTTTCATGTCTACTGTCTATTTTAAATCAAAAGAAATTAGCATGTTTTAGTTGGACGTGTTTTGTTGTTCTCGCTGGTAGTATTTATAAAGCTCAACGTCAGCCTCTAGTGGTTATTGTGCATATTGCACATAGGGTAATCCAAAATCAATCAAAACAATACCTGGTCTTTGGCCACGAGATGACCCCAAAAAAGGGTGGTTGGTTATTATGAATACGTGCGAAAATAAGCGTTTTCTTACCATTCGTAACATAAATCAAATCGTAAGCCCATGAAGGTCAACAACAGCACTTTCATTCGGCCATGCTGTGTTATTGTCTAAACATTGGACTTTGCATATTCTTCAGACCTGGAAAGATTGGGTTGACAGTCTGGAAACCATGTTTCAAAGGAATGCAAGCGAGAGTGCTGCAGTTTAATGCATTAGTAATCTGCAATGCGCGACAATTAACACTCAAATTACGTTAAATGGAACAATAATAACATCGATGCTTAGAATGCATACGTGGCAAAGACGCTATGCTTGCAATCGTATGGATTAATAAACCGGATTCCAAAACTGGAGTGCAATGATCTTCCTTATTTGACCACGTCATATCAAAGATAATTAAAGGATAATTATCTGTCGGCGCAGTCTCCTTCGAGGGACTTCGGCCTATACAATCTGACCAACAATAACCTTTAACCCAGAGAGGCTCTATGACCAAAGTGGCATTGGGCAGCCGCAGCAGGACCGATTCGTTCAGAACGGGGGTTGTGGTGTTCTGACAGACAGGGCTTCCTCGGTATTGGCTGTAGCAGAAGACTGGGGGCGGGGACTCAGACAATGAATGCGGTGAGGCGGGCACATGTTTACAATGTTAGATTAGGAAGAGAGGAAAAATACTACCTAAAGGTCCACGGTAAGTTTTTATTTAAGGCAATGTCATTCAGAAGATGTTTCCATTTTGTAATAAAATGACTATGAATGGGTGTGTTAATTGCTAGAACATTGTGTAATGCTTGCTTAAACTTATCGTTTGGGAAGCTTGACAGGGCAGTTTTTCCACCTCTTTTTTTTTTGCTTGCGGAGGCACATAATGTTTTTTCTATGTGTGTATGTAATTATATAGGGTGTTTAGTGCCTCTATGAATCAATGCCGAAATATTATACAGCGAAAAGGTAACCACTGAACTTAAATGTTAACTTCTTTCTTCCTCCAACAGATTTCTGCTGGATTTTATCTGCCACAAGAATAAATTGATGTCCTTAATCTCAGGTACTTTTAAGAGCAATACAACGAAAATTGTTTGTGTAATCTCCCAATAAACAAAAGTAATTTTGTCTATGCATTCCTATAACCAATCTCACAGATACAGCCAGCAATCCATGAAGATGTTGTGGCCTGCAATAGAAGCATCAATCAGTCCTGAGAGATGATGGCAGCTAGCTCTCTACTCTAAGCCTCTCTTCATAAATCTTCATCCGTCTCAGGGATGACCAGCACTCCGCTCATGAAGTACTCCCCCAAAGACTCTGCCTTCATGGCCCCCCCAGCTGTATCCGGGGTACTGTTGACCTCCTCACCCACGCCTCCGGCCGTCTGGCCCCCCTTGGACTTTGCCCTGGGTGCCTTGGCATGTTGCGGGGCGTGCGTTTTCACCAACCCCTTGGAGGTGGTGAAGACCCGCCTGCAGCTCCAGGGAGAGCTGCAGGCGTGGGGCTCCTACCAGAGACACTACCGCGGGGCCCTCCAGGCTTTGTGGATGGTGGCGCGCACGGACGGGATCCGGGGCCTACAGAAGGGGCTGTCGGTGGGCCTGATGTACCAGGGCCTCATGAACGGCGTGAGGCTGGGATCCTACTCGTACTGCGAGGCCTCAGGGTTCACCAGCGTCCATGGAGGGAGTCTGCTCTCAGGGGCCGCGGCTGGTGCACTGGGGGCCTTTATCGCCTCTCCTGCCTATCTGGTGAGCATTTGGGAATTTCTCTTTTTATTTTTCCATAGATATGACGGACAGGATGTACAACCTTGTACCATGGCAGTCAAATGCAACACACACAAAAATATTTATTTTGTTCGAGTAATTCAAATGAAGTCATAACTAGCCATTGCTTGTTAGGACTTCATTCGTGACTTCAGAACAGATTATTTTTTTTGTAGATTTTGAATTTGGATTCAGTGATTTAGCAGACGCTTTTATCCACAGCGACTTTTGTATAAATTTCAATTTTGTGTTCAAACTTGTGTTTCCACCTAGAACCTTGTGGCTTGGAATCAAACTCCCCCTCATTGAACTGTTATGCCCCTTTATTTTTCCTATATGCCTTTTTAAGTCCCTGCTGTCCCCATTTTTTTTATATTGTTTTCTATTCATATTCTATTACTTTTAAAGTAATAAGTTTACAATAATTTAAATTAATTTAAATTAATTAAATTGATCAATGGAGGCAATATTTACAGCCGATTTTCTATTTACGATATCTGTAATATTTTATGTTGACACATTCTTTGCTACTGCTAGTGTTTTCCTTCCCCAACTGTCATTACATAAAAGTTTCTGTGTCACCTTTCTCAATGTTACGGAAACATGATGCGGGTCAAGGTGTCAAGGCGTATAAATAGATCCACACATGTAATTTTAAACAACCCTGCAACTTTTGGAGTATATTTATTCGACAGCAAGGAAAATATGTGTGCTGTGTTTATGCCAGAAGTAGGATCAACCAGGAATTTGAAATGTGTGTTTGTGTAAGGTGAGATGGAAACTATGGTTACATGACTGACTCATGTGGACACCTTCTATCCAACTTCCTTTAGGGACAGGGTGCAACATGAGATGAAATACAATCCTAAACTGTTAACTGTGTGTGGAGAGCACATTTGTATTTATTTACAAAGAAATGCCCTATCCAGTTACATAAGCCACCGAGTTGGCTGTTGCGTCAAACCTGCCAGCAGAGTCTGAACTTTGTCCAAATATTGCAGGAATAGAAGCAGGGTTTAGTACGCTGTGTAGTATGTAACCGGGAACGTAACAATACAATGAGACTTACACTAGGCTGAACCCATTAACAGTGTTTGTCTGCATTGTTTTTCATAAGGTGAAAACTCATTTGCAAGCACAGACTGTCCAAACCATTGCAGTGGGCCACCAGCATAATCATCAAGTAAGGCATCGATCATCTATCATCCATGAACATTACATCACCCCATAATCATTAATTGGTATCCGATCATTAATTGCTTCCCTAATATACTGCATCAAAGATGTATCTTTCCGAATGTACAAAGTACTTGTTTTAACTTTTTGTTTATTTCAGGGTGTATCCAGCGCCTTTGCAACTATTTATAGAAGGGAAGGTATCATTGGACTGTGGAGGGGAGTGAATGGGGCTGTACCAAGGGTCATGGTGGGTTCAGCTGCTCAACTCGCAACCTTCAGCTCTGCGAAAGAATGGGTGTCACATGCCCAGGTACGTGTGAGCCGACGGACCATCCAAGACGTGCAACAGGGGCAGCCACTGAGGGTGAAGGGGTGGGCAAAGTCTAACTGGCTGTTATCTCTCTCCTTTGCCCTCTCAGTGGTTTAGTCCCAACAGCTGGCTGATTGCTTTGACAGCCGCCATGATCAGTGGCGTCACCGTGACGATCACCATGACGCCCTTTGATGTCATCAGCACGCGGCTCTACAACCAACCAGTGGACGAGCTTCGTAGGGTGGGTTTGAGTGATGGCCAACGCCGCTGTTGTATTGCTATTGCAGGAGTCGCTGGTGTATTTGTGGATGATGGATTCTCTAATAGTGTCTAATCACGGGTCTGTCTGGTTTCTCCTTTCAGGGTCGGCACTACAGCGGCTTTACTGACTGTTTCCTGAAGGTGGTGAGGGCCGAGGGCCTGTTTGGCTTGTATAAAGGCATAGGGCCTGTTTTCCTTCGATTGGGCCCTCACACAACACTGAGCATGCTGTTCTGGGATATGATGAGGCACTCAACCTACCCGGTCGACCTATCCATGGGAAGAAGCTAACCCCATCAGGTTAGGGGGGAGGGCAGCGATCAAGGAGCTCCTTCAAGAACGAGAATAGAATTGACAAAACCTCACTTATGAAAATCTATGCCTTTTGCAATGACTTATGAAAACACCCCTGTTGGTTACTCCAGGACATTAAGTTGTTGTGTCCAATATGATATACCTCATAAAGTTGACGGGTTGGATGGCTTAGAAGTTTTTTAACTTTACACACTTTAACACTATAAAGGAGTTTGGGAAAACCAAAAAGCATATCCATTTCACTTAACCATCTCCGTGTTTTGTCTCAATGTTTGCTCACTCTGGGGCTTTCAGCTGTCCACGCCTAACACATTGAATGTATTACCTGTATGTATGGAGATGTCTGTTTTTAATGTAGTACTTTTTTGAAAACTGTCAACTGAAGTCTTTTAACTAAGCTAATAAAGGAAAATATTATTGAACAATTGCATTTCGTCGAATTTATTTTCATGTTAGAGTAGACCTAACTTTTTAAAACCGTTGTAATGGCCCATGGTATCTTTGAACGGAAAACCAAAGGAACAAAAATGTATATAGTATACTGTAGTTCTAAGACGGAAAAAACGAATGAATGGAGCATCTTTATTTGCCTAGTAATCACTGGAGAGGAGTGTCGTTCATCAGGAAATGAATAGGATAACAACCTATGTGTGTCTGACCTTTGGAATTTAAACATGGAAGCGGACGGAGATAGCATGTCAAATCTATTCCGAAGGATACATGTTGGACCTAGCGCAATTCACATACTCGTGTCTATTGTGTGACTTATGTCGTAAAGTACTGTGTGATCGCTTACCGCAAGGAAATGATGTTTTCACCTTTCTCCCTATTTGTGGGCGCTTTTGAATGGTTGCCTTTTCACTCAATTTCAATCGATTCTTTCATCCAAGGTAAGTTAGACCTGTTGTCAATCATAAAACGCGTTAACTATTTCAGTTCTAAGCTTTACAGTGGGATATTAACCTTGCATCCTGGGGGCTTTATTATCTGTGTAGGTGTGGTGGGCGCATGTGGAATCACAGTCCTCTGTAATGTGATGAGAGTGTACTTCTTCCTCCAAGCATGCAGGTCAGTGTGACATTTTAGTCCAATCGTTTTTTGGACTGACATTTTCCTCGAAACGACATCATGTGTCGGTTGATCATGATGTTTAATGCGTTTGTTCTCTGTGAAAAGTAATTCTGGCGGTGAACTACTAAAGCGTTGGTTCTCTCTGTGAATAGTGATTCTGATGGGGGAAAAGATAAGACACAGAAATCTTCTTCTGGAGGCAGACCTCTGCTGGAACAGTGGAGGACAGCGATACATTACTGGTGCCTGGCCGCCCTGCTGTCCCAGGTGGGCCCGCGTGTCTCCTCGCTGATAATCCTGGAGTTCTGTCTCCGGGCAGCGTCGGCAGGGATCACCGCAGGACAGGTGCGTTCTGACTTACATGGCAACGTGTGTTGAAAGTTAAGGCTTTGTTTACATACACTTAAGGAATATCAGAGTTCATCTGTAACATTTCACTTTGAAACACATATATTTTATTTATTTATAACATTTCAAAACTGCAACCCGCTCCACTCTGCGTGTCTCCAGGACAGCTCCAGCAGAGGACCCCAGCTGCTCTTGGTGCAGTGTCAGTTCTCCCTGGGCTGCTGCCTCACCGCCACTCTCGGCTTTCTCCAGCAGGGGGCAGTAAACAGCACTTTAGGCCTACTGCTGGCGGCAGGCCTCAGCTGGGCACTGGCAAGGATCTGCCAAAGTTTGTGGAAGCATGTTGAGAAACTGTACCCGCTGCACAGCAAAGAACGCTACTGTGGCAAATGCATTAGCCTCCTCACCTCTGGACACTCCATTCTAGCCTCTCTGCAGAGGGGCGTCATCCTGGCCTTCGCCGTAGCGTCTTTCGCCGCCATATCCACTGTGTATGACCACTTCCTGTCTCTAACGGGTGCTCTGAAGTTGTGGACACCTCTGACTCTATGCTATGCTATGCTGGTAGCATACATCCAAGGTGATGGTGAGCGTTATATTCATTGCCTGGTGTGTGTGTGTGTGTGTGTATGTGTGTGTGTGTGTTTTCATGTGTGTTAGCTTTTATGTGTGTGTGTGTGTGTGTGTGTGTGTGTGTGT
Organism: Gadus macrocephalus; assembly: GCF_031168955.1. NCBI lineage: Eukaryota > Metazoa > Chordata > Actinopteri > Gadiformes > Gadidae > Gadus > Gadus macrocephalus. Next base: position 6,650,425 of record NC_082394.1, read on the forward strand.
GCGTGTGCGTGTGCGTGTGCGCGTGCGTGTGCTGGTGGGTTCTAATATACATTTGCCAGAGGTAGATACTTTTCTTTAATGCCCTTTTTCGTGCTCTTCTCCTCACTTTGGCCCTCTTTCAGAGGAACGCCAGCGGCACTCCGGACTCGAGGTTCTGCTGCGCTCGGTGGTCCTGCGCCTGGGATCCCTGACCGTGCTCATGATGACCGTGGGCCACTGGTCCGACATGCTCCAGGTCCTCATCGCGTTCCTCGGGGAAGCCGTGTGTCTGCTGTCCTCCCAGGACCTCATCGCGGCTCTGTTAAAGGTCTGCGTAGACCCCTACAGCCCTTTCTCTCTTACTGTCCCTGTCGAGGGGGCAGATCTCATTACAACAAAGGGGGAGGGGGACCACAGACATGGAAGCAAACACGGAGTATAGTGGGACATCAATAATAGCTCAAACCTATATCAAATGATCTGCTGTAACAGAGACGCAGCCATTAATAGGAGCTTGATATATATGTTCATGAATCACTTTCAGGCTATCACTTAACATATTTACAAGAGCAGGATACATAGCCTAGCATTAACAAAACCTTTTTAATTTGTTTATGAGGGAATTATTTAAAAAGTGGAGATGGCTGTATTCAATATATTATATTTTCGTACTATTCGTAAAATATTTCATTTATTTTTTGATCCGCGCCCAGGGTCCCTGTTCTCTGGATTCTGTGACAAAACATACAATCGCAATGAGTGTAATGTTTTTCTCATTGTTCTTGTTCCTTCAGGAGGAAGAAGACGACGACAAAGACATTCGTCCACGAAACTATAACTCCAGATCCACAAGCTCAGCAAAGGGCAGAGCACCCAAGATACCATCAGACGGCTCTTAGACACGCACCTAGCTTTTTGGAGATGGGCTGAGACGGATCTTGTCTACCTCACTGTTCAAACATTTTTTCTCACATGGAATGTGAACAAATAACACTTTTTGTATTATTATATTTAGCCTTTTGTTCTGGAGTGACTCACACTTATTTGTATTTCTCCCTGTTGTTTGGAGCAATGAGTAGCTTTACTAATACACATTACTTTTAAACAAAATCCCAATGCTTCTTACTCTTTCAGTTTCAGTCTTCCAGCAAATTGGAGTGCATGAGAACAAATGTGGCATATGGGTTGTCCCTACAACAGTGGTTTTCTTGACTCGAACCGAGAACTCATGAACTTTTACACACACGCGCAACGATTCTTTTGTTCAGTCTGACGGTTCATTTCACGCCCTTTCTTCTATTTTCCACAGTTTGACCTTGAGTTACAAATCCCCATTGTTATCCCCCTTTGGCCAAAAACGAATACATGTTGGTTTTTCGGCCGATGCTTGACGTACGTCGTGAAACGTGAAGACACTGCTCCTGCCTTCCTATTTCTCCGAGAGGCAGATGAAACCTGGAGTTATGGGGGGAAGGGCATGGAGAACTGTGGGGATTGTGTCATTATTAGGCATGCCCCCTCCTGCAGCCGTGACATCACTGCAGCATTCCATTCCCCTAGACCCTGGAACAACACAGAGCCCCGAACCTCCCCCTTCCCGCCACCGTCCCTTCCCTCTATCCTGTTTCCCCCCCTTCTCTGGTTAACCCTCTCTCCCCCGCGACCCCCTCGCCCACCCCCCTCTCCCCCATTCTTTACCATTTCTCCCTTTTAAAAGCAATTGATTTTTTTTAAAATATCGTTTAATCTATGTATTTATTGATTTGTGTTCGTTGCACATGGACTTCCAAGTGCCTCTCACACTGGATCCAAACTGTAGGAGAAGCTCTGAGAAGAAGTGGGTTCAAGTAAAAAAAAAAAAAGTAAAAACAATGCTGCAATAAAAAATATGTGCTAATCAGCAGAACTAAACCATTCAGTGCAGGACTTCAAACTCAATAAAGCAGATGTTTGGTTGCTCTCCCACTCGGCCACTGCCTGTTATTTTCCCTGCACATTTTGCTCTTACAACCACCATCTTCCCTTGCACAATACCACGATTCACTGCACTACAATGGCGCTGTCCATTTACAGTTTGAGCTCAAAGGTTTGTCCGGAGTTAGGATCCATAATATGATAAGGCTTTTTTTTGTGATGGCCCGCCTGTTGAATGTCCCTGTTGTATGGCAGAAGGACAAAACAACAGCGATGCATGTGATACTGATAAAGAGTCACGCTTGAGAACTAAGTGATGAATTGTGGTGGGAGGGGAAAAAAAGGAAAAGGAGAAATGCAGAATTGAAAGAGAAAAAAAAGCAATGAGGGAGGTAGAGAAAATAAGCCAGACAGAACAATAGAGTGAGAGAGGAACAGAAAAGAGAAGAGAAAAAAACGAGAGAGGTTTTGCTAGATTGTTGTTGTAAAAGGCAGGTACAGTCACATCCTGTTGGCTATAAAGACATAAATGTGTGTTGGTTTGTGTGCTTGTGGGTTCCTTAGTACTCATAAACGCTGCCTTCTCTGATATCTTTATTTGATTACGGTTTTGGACTACATAGCCATGATTTATTGCACAACAGCTTATTGCAGACTAGTATTTTTTTTCTTTAACAGGCTGTGTTTGCCTGCCTAAGATTCTCATACCGTTTTCATGTGTCATGCTTTTACTGCACTGTGCGAAAGATTAACTGTTCACCTTTTACGGCTGGAGAGAGGTATTGTCAGTCAGCCAGGGAGGGAGGAGGGGTCAGCAGAAGAGAGTTGGGGAGGGCGCTACAGAAGGAAAAGGAGTGGCTTTTTGTAGATAGCAGTCCTTTCCACCACAGTAATAGTACTCTGACGGCCTAGGAGGGAAAACACACAACCAAACCAGAAGTGTTTGGATACAGTGGGAAACGAAAGGAGAGGAAAATCTAACATCGGCTCACATTACTGGTATGTAATGGCATGTAACGGCTTAGACTCTGAGTGGATGAAACAGAATCCAGATGATTCAAACCCATGGTTATTGTATGGTTGTTAACCCATCTTTGCTTGAAGTTGAGAGCTCTCTTTCTCTCTTCCTGTTTGTTGTGTGTGTGTGTGTGTGTGTTTTAAACTTTGTATACTCCTTTACATGAGCTTACAGTTTTTATCTCTCCTATAGAGCTAACATTGGCCAAGTGTGTAAGCAGGCATATAACCTTGCCTCACACAAACCATGTATACCACCATGCCAGGCGAATGCCTTGCTGCAGTGACCCCTGCAGTTAAGGTTCACCCCCTTCACCGTCCATGTCAGACACTGCCCCGGAGCTACGTGTCTGTGTAGTACGACTCATTCAAAGGCCCTGAGGATTGTGTGTTCTTCTGCTCCACCCTTGCACACAGGACCATGGCGTCGGCAACCCAACCAAAGAGAATGGTGTCTTCTGTGTTCATCACCCTGGCTCCTCCGTACAGAGCCACGCTGACCAAGCCCCAGCACACTCTGCAGACCCACCGGGCCCCGGCCTGGGACCAGCAGCAGGCCGCCGTGCGCGTGGAGCCCCGCGGCGGTGACGGCTTCCGACCGGCCGGCCAAAGACACCGGAAAGACAGCAGCCCGTCTGAGCTTAGGCCCAGCGGGGGTACGGCGCCTGCAGCGACCAGCGGGTCGGACCCCACTGGTCCCACTGACCCACACGTTAGACCAGCAGGGCTGCACAAGGACAGCCTGCCGGAAGGTAACCGGGAACTTGGAGTGCTCGGGGGGGGGGGGGAACATATGTTTTGCTGTACGAGTAACGTGTGCAAGTTAATTATGTATAAATATTCTCAAACCCCAACAGAGCACGTTCCCGTATCCCCTCCTGCACTGCTGTCTCCAAAGCCCTCTGAAGATGATGATGTGTACCTCCCTGGGCTTGCATCTCACAAAGAGGGATTCTCCCCTCAGCCCTCAACACCCGCTCACCCACTAAGTCAGATAAGTCAGGTATGGCACACTCTCATTTGGCAGTGCGTCTCCGTTTATTTCTCTGTGTTCCTTATGTTAAGTTGATCGGCTGATTTACATTTCCCTTGAATTTTTTTTGGGGTGAATTATTATAGCTCACTGCTTTTTCCGAAGTCATAGTGGTCGTTTCATGTTGGGCAGTGACTGCATTGGATCATCTGCAAAAGGGATTACTGGAGAACCTACAAAAAAAACCTAGAAAAACAGCCGTCTTTCGAATTACATTCAGCACCAATATTTATTCTAGTCATGCGAGTTTTCTCGAAACAATGCATAGCAACAATACGTGCAAGCAAAACAATCCACCAGACCTTTTGACTACAATGTAGTGCTATAGAAGAAATGTTGGATACACACAGCCTTTCCTTCATAACAGGGGTTATATATTCAGCCCTCAATGTTTATGTATTTCAAATGGATTTTAATTTAATATTAATACAGATATTTGTTTACCAAAATGTAGAAAGACACTGCTTAGTTTATGTTTGGCCAGCTCTACATAACAGCACTGTAAGTCCATGGCTTTTAAGGTTAAAAGCTATTTTAATCAAAAATGTGTACAAAAAAAAGAAAGTACACAGCATTGTTGATTGAATAAGCTTGCAGGATGTCTCACTTTTCAGTATTTAGTACTTTGCAGTATTAGTGTTCCATCTTTGATTGTGAAATAATTAATGGGACGTGGCGATCCACAGCTCAATGTGTCAGTAACCAGTTACTCGTCATACATTTGTCATTAACCAGTCATTCATCATACATTCAAGCAACAGAAAAGGACCCCATCTAGTGGAGACGATTCAGGCCAACAGTCCTATCGGACCCCACCCATTGAGGTGGACGGCATTCTGGAGAGTAACGGTAACAATGCATTAAAACCTGTCGGGTCAATCCCTCTTCACAAGACACACATGTTTGGCTGTTGATCCTGTCTTGATTGTTTTTATGGTAATGCTCCTTCCAGAGCTGTGCGGATTCTGTAGGAAGACAGTGGCCCTCGCTGAACCTGCCATAGAGGCTTTAAACAGGACCTACCACGACAGTTGTTTCCAATGTAGACAGTGTCAGACCCCACTGGCAGGTAAACTGTACTACAACAAAGCTGGAATCCCACTGTGTGAGGAATGCTACCAGGTGAGGATCACTTACCACATTGTTTGGTTGGTTACACGTCAGTCAAGAAAATACCACCAAGACTTTATTGAAATGGATGTGGTTTTTAATCCCATTTTTATGCATCAGGCCAGTTTGGAGCTTTGCTGGGCGTGTGGTGACACAATCAAAGACCTTGTGATTCGTGCACTGGAGCGTACGTACCATCCTGCATGCTTCACATGTGCAACATGTTATCAGCAAATTGGAGAGCAAAGATTTGCTCAGGGAGAGGTTGGCGAAGTCTACTGCATACAGGACTACTACAGGTAACCGCCACAAGCACATTTCAGTACACACTAGTTGATTGTGTTTTCTGATACTGTATTCTACAGTAGGCCTATTGCATGAAATATGCGTTGGCCCATATTGAAAAAGGGAGGTAATTGGAAAGGCTTTAAATTACATTATAACTAATGAATTAAAAATAAACACCGATTATAAGACACCATATATAAAAAGGGATGTTGTGAGTGTGAAATATAACCATTTGTTGTGTTCTGGTCTGTAAAGAAAATACGCCCCCCAGTGTAATGCCTGTAAGCAGCTGATCATTCCCAAAGAAGACGGCACCGATAGCTACACTGTAGAATGCCAGGGCAACTCTTTCCATGAGGACTGCTACCGTTGTGAGGTAGGTAACACCTGGAAAGATGTTCTGCCATGTCTACGCTACAAGATGCCCTGTCTTGTACCCAAAAGACACTGGATATTGTTTTCTGAATTATCTTGAAATAAACAAAATCAATTATCATGTAGTTTTGTTATAATGCTCCTTATATAATGCACCTTATTTTGTTTTGGATTCTCCTTATATATATATAAGTAGAATCATTTGTTAATGGTCTTGTAGGTTATTGCCCCTACCTTGTGATTATATATTTATTTATTTGGGCTGTTTTCTGTAGATCTGTGCCATCCAGCTCTCTCCTGATCCGAATGAACATGGATGCCATCCCTTGGATGGGAGGATGCTTTGCAAAGACTGTCATCTGAGCCTGGTTTCTGCCTAGCAATAACATCAAATCATAAACAAGGAGTGACAAATAAGAAAGTAACCATAATGCTGGTTAAAAAAAGAAAAGGTGAATGACTTGTCTTGTACATTTTAAGACTGGAACTTGAAATGGAAACCTTTTGACCAAAATGAAATGATAATGGTTATATGACCAAAATGAATAATTTAGAATACAAAATATGTATGCTTTCATTAGGCCTATACTTTTTAATTTTGCACTGTTTATTTCATTACACAATGCACCAGATATATTTATTCAACAATTATGCAAAACACTATGGTAAAATGTACAGCATTGTTTTTATTGTATTTTTTTTACATTCTTACGAATATATCACAATCATGGTATTCTTTTGTATAAAAAAAAATAAACTAATATATATTTTCTGTATGCATGAGTTTATTTTCAAACTTTTATTGATCGTGGGTATTCAAACCAAATATAAGTGTATAGGCATAGCCGAGCAGAGCTGGTTCCAGAATGCAGAAGTCGCTTCTCTTTCTATTATAACTACCTATCTAACGTGAACTAACTATGCTAATGCTTACAACTTTGAACAGCCATTCGCGCTTCCTAGGTGACGTCCACCAGCTTATCCTTATGCAACTCAAATAAACATAGACTTCGTCAATTGATTAAAAAAAATAAGGCATACAGAGCGAAATAATCATTCACAAACATGAGCCGATAAGGTTGATCATATTTTGAACTTAAACTTAAATGATCATCTTGTCCAACCTAGGGTTGTTTTTTGTCGTATCTTAAATGGTTATAATTGTTTTATACATGACAACATTATGAAATGTATATTGTATGTGTATAAATTATCCCCTTCACGTGTGGTGGGATCCTTAATCATAATGATCTACATTACTGTACATTGTTCCTAGAAATAGGCATGCCCGTAAAAAGAAAAACAACCGACGTCGCTCTAAAAATGTCATCGACTTCTGCGCTACGCTGCTTGTCGAGTACGCGCAAAATAGGGGAAGTCAATCTGGGAACCCGCGCTTGTTGCTCGCGACCGTGGAGCGAAGCAGACAGAGCGGGGATCCGCGGCCAGGCGACCAGGCCCACAACACACACACATACACGGAGCTGTCGTCGTTCATTTTGTGAAGCGGACCTCCCGACCGACCGGGAATTCAAACGTGCCAGAGCCTATGTGTACAAACAGGAAAATATAGCTAAAGATGGTTCGGGAAACCAGGCACCTTTGGGTGGGAAATTTACCCGAACACGTCCGAGAAGAGAAAATAGTGGAACATTTTAAACGGTAGGTTATGCAAGAGGGATCCTCAGCGCAGCGCGCTCAGGGCTCAGCGCTAGCCAGCTAGCATTATCGTTAGCTCCTTCATCAAGTTAACACAAGTAGCTACCGTTCGAGTTGGGAAGTATCGTTGTTATGTTTACCTTTGCTACATCCAATGCATAATATCGTAGCGTTTGGCACATTATACCTGGTGCGCCAAACGTTTTGACATCGATATTGATATCTCAGTTTGGTGAACTTTGGCGTGCAGCGCTAGCTAGCTTTAGCTAGCTGTCTGCCGACCAACCATTTTGTCGGAAGGCTGAAGTCGTTTCCATGTTCAGAAAGTCGAGCTACGTTGTGTGGCTAGCGGCTAGTAGCTCTCAAGGCACTTGCTTGTGTCAACAGCCAAATTCTCTGTTTAAATCGATCGGTCCAAATCACCATTACTTCACATTTTGATTGCAAACGGACACGTTGCGAGTGTTCCCAGTCCTTTTGCCCTAATATATACATGGTGGTTGATATTCTATAGGAAATGCAGTTATGAGGTTGTGCAAGGGGGGGCTAAGGCTGGTGCCTGATAGCTGTTGCAAGGCAACTTCAGTTTGAAAAGGTTTCATTTAGTTACCACTGCTATGACACATTAACGTAGGGTCAACCCGGAATGGTTTTGTTGTAGTTATTATATTGCGAGAGTGGCGTGCCGTTCTCTTTTCTGGTGGCCTATGTGAAAATAAGGCAGCCCAACCTGACTAATTACTCAAAGTTTGCTAAGTTAGCAAAGGACTCATGTGTACATATAAATGATACACAAGACTCGTATCACACTTTAATTACTTTGATTATCTTGCCTACTACATCAAGATTTCTTAATTAAAGACAGGCGGAAATACAACATTTTATTATTCAATATATATCTCCAATTGATCAGTGATCTGCGTCGTCATGTTTTGTGTTTTAAAAAGTCCTGTAGAATGTAAAATATGTGTAGGAATGTTTTGGTGACTTGTTAAATGTAATGCATGTCTTACAGCTTGACTTTACTGTTACTATTGTTGAAATGCAATGTCAGATTTCAGACTTTACACAGTGCCCAGCACTAAGTTTGTGTGCAGGTAGAATGATTAACATATGTGTATTGTTTTTTTAACTGGTTATATATACAATTCCTGTGTATCATTTTCTCCCAGGTATGGGCGTGTTGAAAGTGTGAAGGTCCTGCGGAAGCGAGGATCGGAGGGTGGTGTTGCAGCCTTTGTGGATTTTGTGGATATCAAAAGTGCTCAAAAAGCTCACAATGCGGTCAACAAGATGGGAGATAGGGATCTCCGAACGGACTACAATGAACCTGGTTCAGTGCCTAGTGCTGTGCGGGGCCTTGAAGACAACCCACCTTCAAGCAGTCGAGACGTTACAGGATTCTCTAGGGGGACAGTTGGTCCAGTGTTTGGCCCCCCATTGTCCCTCCACACCAGAGAGGGACGTTATGAGCGGAGAATAGATGGGTAAGTGGACATGGTCTCCCCGTTAAGTCCAGGGGAATCTAAGTATCAGATGAGTGTTGCATAATGATCACATAGTTGGGTTATTAGAGAGCAGAGGAGTAATATGCCTCTGGGGCTAAAGACGGGTAATCTAGGCAACGTTCCACCTTTCATCCTAATCAACTTTCCTGGCCCATGGGATCTAAGTAAATTGTTGCGTAGATGTCATTTGGTAAGGTAAATTCATTGAATGTATGGCTTCCAGTTTGGATATTACACCAAAACGGAATATACTGGTGAGTTTCGGATTAATTGCATTTTGAGGGAACCTATCCTGGGGATATTTTTGGATGTTTTTTCAACTTTTCGCACATTACTGGATCTATCGGAGATTTTCATGTGGAAGCGCAGAGAACTGGAAGTAAGTGATCACCGTCTAAGGATATTTTTCTTTTGACAAGTCCAGTCAGGTTAAAGTCAGTAACACAAGGACCCTACAGGACCTTGCAGCTCAGGGGTAGAAGGTGTTTTTTTTTTTTTACCGTCTGGGGTTGGACCAGCTCTTCAACTCTGGATACACATATTCATGGATTAAAAGGTTTATTCCCATGGATGTAAGAAGTACCACTGGTAAAGTACCGTAGCAAAGGCAATAGTGTTTATTACCTAGGTGATGTTGGGCATTTAAACATAAGGTTGGGTTTTCAATGTATTTGACCTAAATGGGGGAGTTTGGATCCTATGCCCAGAAGATGCGGCAAGAACCTGGATCATCTACTGTACAATCACTTCAAACGTGTGGAGATATTTTTTTCATATTAATGGCCATGAAGACGGTTGAAGATCCAGTGTGGATGTATGCTCTAGGATATATTCAATATGGATGTATGGATGTGGATCGTAGTATGGATAGATGTAACCTCCATCCTTATGGATTACTCTACTAAACTCTGGAATTAGCTGTCAGGTTTCATATGAGATGGAAGAAAGGCCAACTGAAGAAACAAGCAAACCGAATTGAAGACCAGCTGTGAAGTTAATTTGAATCGTCTAAGACCGCCATTGCCCCCAGATGAAATCGGAAGATCAAGACAGTGGATAGCATCGCTAACATTCTGGAATACGCACTATGAGCAGGAGTTATTAGAAAAATAGTGATGATCAGAGTCTTTTAATTGCTTTCAATCTCACATTCTATTTAACAGCATGGGAATAGTACTGATTGGAATATTTTTTCTTTTGGTTAAAAGTGAAAGCTAATTGGACCATTTTCCCATACTGGAAGTCAAGACTGACCTAGGTGGATGTATATTCTTATCGGGCTGAGAATTTACCGCACACGCTACTCGGAACTAGCAGTGAACTACACTGAAGTTCAACCCATCTCCTTTTTTTTATTCACATCTTTATTATATCCAAATTAATCATGTATTTTTTACACACACTGAAATTCATTAGAGATTTCCATATCTTTGGTTTTGTTTCCCCTTTTCCATCCAATGAAGATGCTAAGTAATTGTCAATTGTGGATTATACATCAACGTTTCAGCCTGGTACCCGATACTGGAAGATTACATACAGTACGATTTTTCTACTTCTGTTTTTTTATTCGGGCTCTCAAATCTGACCACCTAGATTTTATTTGGATTAGGTTCAGTAACTTCTTTCAAAAAGGTTGGTATTGTTCTGCCCTACGCATCTTTTTCCTCTAACTTTGCACCATTTCTCTGTCCCTAAAGTCCGCTTTGCTCCTAGGGTAATCGTGTTTGTTTGGCTTAGAATGCTTCTTCGGTAACTTCTACTCTAAGGTCTCTCTAACCATCTCACGCTCTGTCGCTCTTGCTTTGGCTGTGCTTTGTTTTGATAGTCAAATACACCAAGTCCCCCATTTCACAATTCCTTTAAGGACATTTAGAACTATATCTGAATTCAGTGACATTCAAAATGCATTATTCTGATCCACATTACTATTGTAATTACCATTTCCAATGGTAATTGGAAATGGTGTTCCCATTTGAATGTCTGGATCTAGTCCGAACCTGCAGATACTTGAAGTGACACAGTCGACATTAACTTATTTATGATCTGAAAGTCCTCAGGCATTGAGGTTCATAATTGCACTACAATAACTTTATGTAATGCCACCTACTGTAGCCTCAGTCTACATATTTTAAAGATAATTCTAGGTAGAGGACATTTTTTGTTAGAATACACAGACGTGCAAAGGTAGTCCCTTGTACCCTTTCCACCAGGTGTGTTTTTGAAATGAACTTATCTTGAATTCTCCCTTTGTACCTTGACTATTTCGGTGGATATTACCTACCAGTAACAGTCGTAGCAGTAGACTTTGATTGCAACTATTTATTTTGGATCACACATTCACACAGGAAACGATTTGTATCCAATTATACATGCATATTTTTTACCAACATAAAAATCCACATTCTAAATGACGAGAACATTGTGGTGGTTTTGTGCTTATCCCTGTAATAGTCGGATAATAAACCTTTTTGATATTTGCTTAGCTAACACATTTCACATGGGTGACTTGAAAGAGACAATACAGTTTATACAGGTTTTGAAGATTGGCATCCTACCCGGGCTGACGAAAGTACACAAAGAATTAACTATTTGTGTCAAATAAAGGACAAATGTACCCAGTTTGTTATTTATTGTTAGTTTTAGTTATATCATAGCTTTTATTTGATATTGCTGTAAACTGTAAAACAATGACAAGAAAATGTTTTTCTGTTCTGTTCCAATCAAAATAATACTTCCTGTTTGGTTTCTTTTTGTATTCCTGTTTTCTTTTTACAGAACTTCAGAAACCAGAGAACGTGCGTATGATCACAGCCCGTATGGACACCATGAACGAAGTGGCACTTTTGATAGACCGCGCCACTACAACCCTGACTATTACCGTGATCGTACTATGTTCGCTGCCACCGGCCCTGGGAGCAGTGCTATGGGTCCTGGCTTTGAGGCAACGGATCCGCATTTTGAGTCTAGGATCCGAGACCCGTTCACGCTCACCAGCACGGCACGGCGGGACCTTTACAGAGACGACAGAGGCCGACGGGTGGACAGGACTTACCATCACCGTCGCAGCAGATCCTCTCATTCGTCGCAGTCGAGGCACCCTTCCCCACAGCGGAGCACGGGACAGGCCCCGAAAGCCCCTCACTCACCTAAACGAGCTCCCCTGTCTCCTGGGAGAGGACCCCATTCTCGGTCCAGGAGCCGATCGTCGAGCTCTGATTCGGTCAGCAGCACCAGCAGCACAGGCAGTGGCAGGTTGGACACGCTTTTTATTATCCTTCTTTTGCTTCTTCATGATTTAAATCTGTTGTAAAAGATTCTGCCCACCCACTGATCTCAATTCAGTTGTCAAGACATGCCAAACATATATCGTTTAAGAAATTGTTCTGAATGTGTGGCCTATCTCCATCCATCCTTTTATTCAAGAGCAATTGAACCCACCGTTTCAGCTGGAGTCAAATACTGAGATTTAAAAAAAGAGGTTTTGGCCGAGAGTTCCAGGAAGGAGGGGGGCATGTTACCCCCATGGTTACGACCCACAGCAACTTTGTAAATTATTTAGTACCCTTGATGGGTATGAACATCGTAATGAGAATGTTGTATCTGAAATGGCCACAGACCATGGCGTTATACTGAGAAGCTTAACCCTCATTTGGATGCTGACATCAAAATAAGTGCTGCTCCGACGGAACTTCACACACCGTAGTGTTATACTATAGGTGTCAGAGAAGTTTAACTTGCTCTCAGACGCTGCAGTCAACTACTTCCCAGGCAGAGATCCAAACGCGTCAACGATCAGGAAAATACTTACAGGAACCTCGGGTCACGAAAAGACTGTAACCTGCATTTTGATTTCAGTGTTTTGGGGAGACTGGCAAAAAGATTTTACACCCTTTTTTTATTTCTACAATCTAGTCTTATTTTAGTAACCGTGACTAAAGTGCATAGAATACTATGTTCACCATCATGAGACATATTGCCACGTTTCAAGGATTTTTTTTTTTTATTGTATGCAGTTCTTTAAAGTTTTCCTCTTTTTGTCCCATTTTGCAGCAGCGACTCAAACAGCAGCTCAAGTGACGGTTCGCGTGCACGTTCTGTTCAGTCGTCTGCAGCCCATGCTCCTCCTCAGTCTTCTATGGGTCTAGATTCAGAAGAGCCTCGTAGAAGCTTTGGAATCAAAGTGCAAAACCTGCCAGTGCGCTCCACAGGTATGTTTGAACCGCTATGCAAGGCATGTGCCAGAAAGCTCACTTTCTAGTCCACTGTGTACTTTCTAGTACTGGTCTTTATATCAGTAATAGTTTCCTCATATTTGTACTCGTCCTCTGTTATCTATATTGAACATGCGTCCAATGCAAATGTTATTTTCCTTCCTTTAGATACAAGCTTAAAAGATGGACTCTTCCATGAGTTCAAGAAGCATGGAAAAGTGACATCGGTGCAGATCCATGGAGCCACTGAAGACCGTTATGGACTAGTTTTCTTCAGACAGCAGGAGGATCAAGAGAAAGCCCTTACTGTATCCAAAGGAAAGCTCTTCTTTGGCATGCTCATTGAGGTCACTGCCTGGAATGGGCCTGGTGCGTTATCACATTTTTCTTTCACTGAAATGGGGGAAAACAAGATTTTGGGGCATAAACGTGACATTTACTTCATCACTTTTAATTGACCCCTTCATTCTTTTCAGAAACAGAGAGTGAAAACGAGTTTAGGCCTTTAGATGGACGGATTGATGAGTTCCACCCGAAGGCAACAAGGACCCTGTTCATAGGCAATTTAGAAAAGACCACTAGTTATCAACAACTGCTGGACATATTTCAACGCTTTGGTGAAATTGTGGTAAGTAAACTGTAAAAGCAGAGGAGTAAGCAGCGTGAGTTTAACATTGGAATGGGTCACATTAAAACCGCTTTTTCCTTTATTTTTCTCTTGCAGGACATAGACATAAAAAAAGTTAACGGGGTGCCTCAGTATGCCTTTGTCCAGTATTCCGACATTGCCAGTGTGTGTAAAGCCATCAAGAAGATGGATGGAGAATATCTGGGAAGCAACAGGCTCAAGGTAAAGGAAGCAATGGTACAAGTCGACCAAGTCCAAGTCTACACACTGTGAACCAAATTGTAATTTTATACATGTATGTATAGGTTTAGTTTTAAAACTTTTTTTTGTTTCCCCTTTTAGCTTGGCTTTGGGAAGAGTATGCCCACCACATGTGTCTGGCTCGATGGTCTGGCCTCAAACATCACAGAGCAGTACTTGACAAGGCATTTCTGTCGCTACGGACATGTCGTTAAGGTGAACATATATATTTGAACTGCCATCATTTTCTTCACTTGATGGAAAAAGACAATCTTGATGTGGTATTAATGTTTAACCAATGTGTCTTTCAGGTGTTGTTTGATCGATTGAAAGGGATGGCCCTTATCTTGTATAACAACACAGACTTTGCCCAAGCTGCTGTTAGAGAGACCAAAGGCTGGAAGATTGGTGGTAATAAAATAAAGGTAAGAATTAAAATGTTCCTCTATATCTATCCATCTTTACCTCAATATCTCTATGTAGATATAGATGGTTATTAATATCTGTAAATCTTGTATATTTTATCTGATCTTTGTTTAATTTTTCTTTTTAAATAGGTTGATTTTGCCAGTCAAGAGAGTCAGATGGCTTTCTATCGGTCAATGCAGTCCTCGGGGCAAGATATCAGAGACTTCTACGAAATTCCACCCGAGCGACGGTACAATTATCATTAATTAAAAAAAAAGTGTTAAACTGATTAATTGCGTTCAGATAATTGTTATTGCAACGATTAAATATGCGCTGACATTTGTCAGCACATGTCCGCCCATGCGTCCCTTGAATATTTTCTTTTGCCTTTTGCTTCTTTCCCGCAGAGAGGAACGCAGACCTCCCTATCATGAGTTCACAGCAGAGAGGGCTTACTATGAGAGTGTGCGGACACCTGGTCTCTATCCCGAAGATGCTCGCCGGGAATACCCCGCTCGTAGCCGAGAGCGTTTCCCAGACCTGGAACACTTCCCGGGCGAGCCCTTTGACCCTCGCTTCCACGAAGACCCCAGGGAATACCGGGACTTTAGAGACCCCTTTGAGCAGGACATCCGGAAATACACCTACATTCAAAGAGAGCGAGAGAGGGAGCGTGAGCGCTTTGAGGCAGACCGCGGCAGGTGGAGCCCTTCCCATCCCCGGCGACCCATCACACCCACCGTTTCCCCCTCGCCGTCCGAGCGTGCGCACAGAGACTCGGAGCGACGGGTCTACAGCCAGTCCTCAGAGCGTAGCGGCAGCGCCAGCTCCCTCTCGCCGCCACATTTTGAGAAATCGGACAAGACCCCATTGGAGCATGGCTCCAAGGGAGACAAGACTGATAAGAATGCCACAGCGGATAGGTTAGCCAGCGCTGAGAAGGGCAAGCGTGCCAGAAGAAAAGATAAAGCGGAAAAAGACAAAGGAGACAAGCCTAAATCAAGGAAGCCCAAGGCCCAGTCCCCTTGTGACCCTTCACTCGAGGCGGAGCCTGAGGCTGGGTTTGATGTGACGTCTGAAAGGGGAACAGGATCAGTGCAAGATGCCACTGAGCGTCCAAAGTTTAAGGTGGAGAGTGACCCACTCAGTTCAAATCCTTTGCCAACGGTTACCCCAGCTGAAACTATTAAAAGTGAAAGAACTGAATTGGCAGTAGGCGATTCAGATGGAGATGGGAAGAGTCGAGGCAAAAAACACATAAAATCCGAAAGTGTCAATGATGTGAAAGAATTATCAGTAGATTCAGATCGCTTGGCCGCAAGAAAGCGACGCTTTGCTGATGCCAGCGGGAGGCCCATTAGACATAAGAGGAGTAGGCTAGACGACGAAGATGGAAATCACCCAGATATTTCAGCTAGTTCTGCATCTTTAAAAGACATAGACGGGGATAAACAACATAAAGATTCTGAGCGCAGAGATTCAAGGATCAAAATCGAAAAGCATGCATTTCTTGGCATTCAGAAGGAAGGACAAGAAGAAGCCAGCGGACCGAGGGAACCGTCGGAGGCACTTGTGGATGTACTGGACTCGAAGCAACACCAAGGGCATAATGCATCCAGGAGGTTCTCACACGAGGGTCATATGGATCAAGGAAGCACCAGAGACCCAGAACTTCCAGGTTTCAAATATCAAACTGATGATGTTGAAAAAGGCACCAAGGACAGGGAAGAGCATGTAGATATTGACCATTCTCAAAGTTACCGTAAACAAATGGAGCAAAATAGGAGGCTCCTCCAGCAGCAGCAACAGCAGGACTTTGACAAATCGGATAAACCTGACAGTCCACTAGGAGGTGAAATGGACGACCTTGACCACCGGAGTCTTGTACACGAAGTTGGTAAACCACCTGAAGACGTCACCGACACTTTCCCTTCGCATAAAGTTAACAAGAAAATAGACCCATTCGACAACGATGCAAGTATTAAGAAGGAGCGTGTTTACAGGGTTTCGCGTCTGAAAACTGAAGAGCCAGATTGGTCCAACACTGCCTCTCCAGGTTTTCATCATTCTCCGCACCATCCAGATGAAGCATCTGTGGAACAGCCTCAACAGAAAGAGCCTAGTATTAGTGACGATAAGATTCACTCAGACCTAGAGTTATCACTCAAGCAGACTCATACCACACAGATACCACATAAGCCCAACACCCCTTCCCTCAGTATTGAAGAAGAGCAACAAAAGCGATGGGAGAGCAGAGTCAAGCAAGACATATTACCTGATTTGAACTTCTCTAGAAGTATAAGTAAAAACATTCACAACCGAAAACGCGAGGATGGTGTCTGGCATGACTTGGAACCTGGGGAAGTGCGGTCAGATTCTGAAGAGGATAAAGAGCACAAACCCCATTCTCCTATGCCATCACCGTCAATGCCATTTTCTGAAAGGCTGAGGGTTGACAGAATTTCAGATCCCAAAGTAGCTAATCTTGAAAGGAATAAGTTCTACTCATTTTCAAAGACGATAACATCAGACACACAAGCTCTTTTGGATCGTGCAAAATCCCTGTCTTCGTCTAGAGATGAAAACTGGTCCTTCCTGGACTATGAATCCACCTTGGCTGGTTTACCCACCAGAAAGGATACTGAAAAAGTAGAATCAACACCCCTGCCTAAACCCTTATGGTATATGAAAAAGAAAAAGATTCGTAGTGGCTCTGAAGACAAACTAGATGATAGGAAGGAGGAGCCGAAACCAGAACAAGAACGCAGGGAACTGTTTGCCTCACGTTTCCTTCACAGCTCAATCTTTGAGCAGGACTCCAGAAGACTTAAACACCTGGAACGTAAGCACGAGGAACCTGAGCATGGGTTAAATGCACAAGCTGCACAGCAGGGTACTCCGGATGATTCTGAGCCAGCAGTCCTTTTCCGTAGTCGTTTTTTGGAGCTCACAAGATCACAACAGAAAGGGAAAGAACAAATTCAACCAGTAGTGAAGGAGGAAGAGAATGTCCAAAAAGAGCCTAAAATTGAAAAAGCACCTGAACCACAGCCACAAGCTTTGCCTTCTCCCAAAATGTCTGAACCTGCTGTGGAGCCAGAGATAAAACCCATTAGCCCAACTGAACCACGTCCTCTGCCTATTATTATTTCCCAGTCTACACCCAATGAAATATCTCCAATAGAGGAGAAATGTGTTGTGGTTAGTCCCCCTTTAGAGCCATCAGCCCCTCTATCTTTAATCAAAGAAGAGAAGGAAAATCTTGAGCCCACACACCATACACCAACAGAGGTCCCAAAAGATGCAAATATTCAGATTCTAGCCATTCCAGAGTCCAGTCATCCCGTGCAGAAGGTCAAGCCATCACCCCAAGAAAAAGCTGATATCATTGGAGATGTACAACCTCAGTGTATGGAACAACCATCTAATAGTGATGCTCAAGAAGAGTTTGTTAGCTGTTCTGAGCCAGAGATGGATCTCGAAACCTCACAGATGGATATGTCTGACGCCATAAGTCCAAGAGTACCCACCCTTGTAGAGGATATGTTTGTATCGAATGAAGTGGCTCCTCAATGTCTTAAAACCGATGACACAGAAAACACATTTCCAGTAAATAAGATGGTGTTGCCTGATACTGATGAACATGAGGAACCGACATCTCCACCTCAGAAAGAACAGAGAGGAAGAGAATTAAAGAGTAAAAAACATAAACAATCTCCTGTTCATGTTTCTCCAGTTGCTGCCTCCTCTGCTTCAAATAGTGAAAAACTAGCAACTCGGAAGAGTGAGCGAATTGACAAGGAAAAACTGAAACGTGGGTCCTCACCAAGAGGTGACTCCTCTAAAAGCGGTTCAGAGCTCAAGTCCAGTGCCAAGTCTCCCATTTCTGCCACAGATTCTGATAGCGTCCCAGACCATCCACCGAGCAGAACTAGAGTGCGCAGAAATGTGAAATCGGTTTATGCCACTCCTGTCGAAGATGATGCTTCAGTGCGAACCGGAAAGGAAATACCTGAATCTCCACGCTCTGGACGTAAGCGGGCTGGGGATAAAGATGCAACTATACAGCATAATGCAGAACAGGAGCCAAAACAGGAAACGGTAAACCGGAATGTGCAAGGCCTCTCCAAACGAGGTCGTCCTCGTAAGCAAACAGAAGATGGTTCAGCGTCAAAGGGTGATCGGTCAAAAAGCGATGCTAAAGAAAATGACTCAAATGAATCTGAAAGCGGCGAGAAAATCCCCAAAATGACAAAAGGTAAACATTCTCCGTCCAGCACAAAGTGTTCAAGTCAAGTATCCATGATGTCAACGGAATCCAAAGAAAGTAGGAAGGAGGAGAAAACCATGCTGCCTGAAGAACATCAGGAAATTGAATCCATGGATGAAGAACCCTTGGCTCTGGAGGAATCAAGTCCACTTAAAGATCCTTTGAAGGTTAACCCCAAAAAGGAGGACCAAGACCAACAAGGTGCAGAAAATTCTGAAAGACCAGTATGTAAAGACGAAAATGCAGTGGACAAGGTCTTAGAAGAAAAAACAATCAAGAAAAAGTCTGCATCTCCAGTGTCTGAGGAGAAAGTCCCATTCGAGAAGGATAAGGTTGCCAAAGGTAAAACCAAGTTGACACGTGCTCCAAAGTCTCCAGTCCTCAAAAACCTAAAAATAAGTCTGAATGTCACTGAGGTAAAAAACTTGTTACAGTTGGGAGATGAAGAAAATAGTAATCAAGAAGATCCTTCTAAAAAGGCTGAAGGTGATCATACTGATCCACCTTCAGAGCCCAATAGTTCCAGCAAAGTCCCTGGCGATGGTGATGGCGACGATGCTGCCTCAGAAAAGACACCTCAGGATGCAGCGAAAAGTTTTCTTACTCAAGAGTTAGAATTGGCCCAGGCGGTGGAAAATATCGCTAAACTTACAGGTTCTGCATTGCCGGCAAAGCCGCCAACTCCACCAATTGTACCACCCGAAATCAAAAGTGACCCAGAAGATCACAAGCCATCAAACCCTGCAAGTGAGACCGAACTTATGGCTGCTATTGATTCTATAACCGCAGAGGATATAGCAGCAGCCTTACCTCCAACAGCACCCGTTATTGATGCTGATGTAGATTCAGAACCAGAGCTGCAAGTCGTTATTCCACCAGAAAAGGATGATGAAACTGAAATGGAAACATCTGCTTTGCCTGAAGAATCCCTTCTGCATACACCCAAGAAAGGCACAAAGGGAAGACCTAAAACACCTAAACGATCAAAAGCCCAGAAACCCGTCAAAAAAGATGCTAAGGAAAGACAATCGGTACCTGAAGAATCACCATGTCCTTCATCAGACTCTACAGCCTCTAAACTTAAGACTCTTCCTGAAGTGACACCACAACCACCACCACCACCACCACCTCCACCACCGTCATCAGCTACTGCAGCTGTCATTACTGCCACTACTTGGAAGCCAGAGCCGGAATCTTCTATAAACAAGGCGTCGGAAGATAAAGCAAAGACAGAATCATCCTCCATAGAGCAGCTTCCAGAGCTGAAATCTGTCTGCCCCCAGTCCAAGAGTCCCATTGGCCCCAAACCTCCACAGCAGCTACCTGAAAACATCTCTCCCTCCCTTTCTCCTTCTCCCAGCCGCCCAAATATCAGGCCCATTCAGCCAAATCGCATGCCTGTGTCCCCCCCGGATTGGCATAACACGCCTAAAGACATAGCAGTTGCACTTGCACCAGTCTTGCCTGCGACAGCATTGGTTAACCATCCAAACCAGTCATTAACCCCAGAGCCCGAAAACATGGATACTGACCATGGCACTAGTGATTTGCGGCAGATTCTTATGAAGCCCAAAAATATGCCCCGGCAAGGCAGTTCAACTATAACTAGTAATCTACCAACCCCCCGAGACAAACCATCGGAACCTACCACCCAATCAAGTGCCATGCTCAATAAGTGTCCATTACCTGATCATAGAATGCTTACCCCAGCTCAACCAGTTGTCAGACAGCCAGCATCCCTCCTATCTCCTGAGTCTAAGTCTGTGATATCTGTTATTGCATCCACTGCCACTTCTGTTATTAGTCGTGTTTGCAATCCACCTGAAACTGAGGAGAAGATTAACATGACTGCTGGGAATCCCTGTGTGGACATAGCCGTCTCCAAGCAAACTTATAGGCCCAGTATCGATGATGGTGGGTCATATCAAGGGCCATCTGTTGGCGAGGAGGGCGGCAGTGCAGGGCGCTTCATTGTTGAGAGCACCAATCTAAGCACTGGATCCAGCCCAGGCTTGAGAGTTAATACCTCAGAAGGCGTGGTAGTGTTGAGTCACTCCGGGCAGAAAATAGAGGGGCCGCAGCGGATAAGTGCGAAAATCAGCCAGATCCCGCAAGCAACTGCCGTTGATATTGAATCTCAGCAGTTGGTTTCAATGCCCCAGATTAAGCAGGAGTTGTATAGCCATTCCCAGACAGGTGCTCAGAAGGGGCCACCAATATTGAGTGAACATGGACATTCTGGAAAGACGCAGTCCGCCTCTATCAAACAAGAAAACACCGGTTTGGAAAAGATGGACTCTGTTTACCAGTCTGGTCCGCAAGGTGTCGTGAAGCGTCTCCCACCAGCGGGTGGTAACCAGCAAGGAATGAATTACCATCATCCAGAGTATGTGCTTATGAAACATCAAAAGAAAGTGGAAGCCACAGATTCTCACAGTGCCGATGGTGCTAAAACCTCTTGGCCCTCTGCCATAAGTCCGGCAATTAGTCCACACTTGCCCTCTCCTCCAGGCAATCATGTTGGATTTGTGACCTCTACTTCTGGAGCTCCTTCCCACCTCGGTGGAGCCAAACCTGAACCCAGGTCCCCACGCAACCCTCACTCCCCATTTCCTAAAGTGTCCTCACCCATTGGCTCCTCATCACCCAAAGGCATTCCGGTCATGTTGCCTTCTGGCATTGCGCCAATGCAGCAGTATGTGCATCACCCAGAGCAGTCTGTCATCATGCCCCCCCACAGTTCCCACGGGGGATTAGGAAGGATGTCTCCTCATCCGAGTCACGTCAGCAACTCGATGGCACATCTTGTTCAAGATGTCCGGGTCAATACTCCGCCCCTCTCTGTGATGAACTTTGGCCTCCATGGTGAGCCTCAGGGTTCCCCTTGGTCCGGTTCCCTGCAGCAGCGGCCCACCTCCCCACAGGCGGTCAGCCGAGACATGGTCCTCAAGGTCAACCCTGGCTCGGTCAGGAGCCACGAGGGAGAACAGGAAGAAGCCCGTCGGTTCCTCCAGATGGCTGGTCGACAGTCTGTGACCCAGCTGAAGGGGGAATCTATTCAGGCAGGTTCCTTACGCGGAGGCCTTCCGTTGGATACGTACATGGCACCGAGGGACATGCGTGTGCACATACACCAACAGGGGGAGCGCACAGCCCCAGACCAACACGGTGGACACATGCAAGACTCTCTGCCCCCTTCTTCCACGTCCTCCAACATCCCCTTATCATTATCTCCCAGAGCACACGTGTTGAAAGGTGTGTCTGAGAAAGATGTTGCAAAGTCATTGGAGTCAAAGAGGCCACACTCTCCTCATGCAAAGGACTCGGTCATGGGAATTCGACCGCCCGGTTCAGCTTTGGCATCTCCCCAGAGAGTTCAGCTCATTCCACCAGCATCTAGTGGTTCTTTCAATGAGTATGCAGGAATGTACACAAACCCAAGAAGCATCCATCAGCAGATGGCAGAGACGTCTCCTGCTGTTCTCAACCAGTCACCGGTGACCATTATGCCCGCAATGGTACGTTCACGCTCGGTGATGTAATTTGTCCTGGTGATTTTTAATTTTGCTATTTCAAAAGAGTCTTTTCTTAAATGTATTCCTAAACAAATCTCTTGTATTCCACAGGGTACAGACCAACAAGCCAAACAAGACGGCAAGATGACCCAGCCTGTCAACATGGTGCAGCTTCTCACGGTAAGGGAGAACGAGTGCAATGAATGATTAATCAAACACAAGCCAGAGCTAGGTTTTTAACAAAAAACAAGCCATGTCTCATGTTCTTCCTTTTTTCTTTTTTTTTTTCTTTTCAGAAATACCCAATTGTGTGGCAAGGTCTATTGGCACTAAAGAACGACACTGCTGCTGTCCAGCTCCATTTTGTGTGTGGAAACAAGGCGCTGGCTCATCGATCATTGCCACTGCAAGAGGGAGGTGCCTTGCTCCGAATTGTCCAGAGGATGAGATTAGAGGCGTCTCAGCTCGAGAGTGTAGCCAGGAGAATGACGGTACTTTGCCCTCTGAGCCATAACTCTACTCATTAATGTGTAATCCTTTGTAAATGAAATGCATAATGTACGAAACTGATTCCTCTTTCGTATTCATCAGGGAGACTCTGACTTTTGCCTTCTCCTCGCTCTGCCGTGTGGACGAGACCAAGAGGATGTTTTGAACCAGACCCAGGCTCTTAAGGCTGCTTTTATTAACTACTTACAGGCCAAGTTGGCCGCTGGTATCATTAATATCCCCAACCCAGGCTCCAATCAGGCAAGTCTCTACGTTGTTCGTCCTAAAAAATGTAACGTTATTATTTGTGCTTTCAGGAGAGAATGTAGCTTTTTGTTAGGATTATGTAGTTGGCAGACATAGCATTATAGTTCTTTGGTATCTAACATTTTCTGTCAAATCAAAGTAAAAAATAAATAATAATATAATAAATAATTAATTGACTGTCCTTCTCCTTGCAGCCTGCCTATGTTTTGCAGATTTTCCCTCCGTGTGAATTTTCGGAAAGCCACTTGTCCCAGCTCGCTCCTGACCTCCTGAACCGGATCTCCAGCATCTCACCCCACCTCATGATTGTCATCACCTCTGTGTGAAACCCCTTGGCTGGCATGAGTTTGGTCTTCAGAGGACATCAACAGTGAGCCTCAGGAAAAGAAAGGGAATATTCAGAATAGTTTTCCTGGACCCTATTGGACATTGTTGTGTGGGGGAGTGGGGGGGAGGAAATCCCCTATATAAGAAAACCTTTGTTTTTTCCCCATATCATTTTGGATTGACTCCTCTCTGGTAACTATGTTCTCCTCAGAGGCGCCCGGGGGACGGACCCTACCGGACAAGTTCTCTGCTGTATCTGTATTTATTGGGAGTTTTATTTTTTATGTCAGATACTCTGAAGGACAATAATTCAGGACATTTAAACAGGAAGAATGAGTGACTAACTGGGTGGCCTTTTTTTTTTTTTTTTTTTTTTTTTTTGGTCTTTCGATGATTGTCCGGTTCAGTTCTTCACACACTCAATGATCATGGGGGGCCGCTGCGCTGCGATGGCTAAATAGACATTTCAAGGTGTATTTTTTAAGTACAGTAATTATGTGCACACTTCCTTGTCCAGCCTTTCCTTTTTCACTAGAGGAAGAATTCACTTCTTAATCTATGATTTCTTGAAGAGGACCATGTCCATTAAACCGCTCCTTTTCATTGAACCAGATCTGCTGTTTCCTCATCACACTACTGAAGCAGACGAAGCTCTTGGATCTGCCTTTGCATCGAACAAGCTAGTTTGATTTGGGAGTTTTGGCATACTGGACATTGTAAATATTTTAAATATTTAAAGCTTCAAAGTGGATCTTGGACAGCCTGATGCCAGGACCCTTCACCTTGTCGACATGCAGGAAGTGTGAAATTGTTGAGGGATATTGTTGATTTTTGGGGTGTAAATACTTGTAACACAAAGAAGGTTGGCAGACTCCCGGAGTTTGCTGATGGCACTTCACATTTTGTAACTCGAAATAAAAAAAAAAGATCCAGAAAACTTGAATATTAAGTTGCAATCTTTTATTTCATGAATGTTTTGTGCTGGATCTTGTTGTATAAAATGTACATAAAGTGAAATTTAACAAAATTCGAGATTAAAATTTGACACTTTTAGAAGGTGTGTATTAAAGATTTGGATCATTATTTTTTTTATGGCTAATTGGTGCTGCAGTGGACTGAATCCCATACTAGTACAAGTGCATGCATAACTATGGAAGGAGACAATACACAACTCTGGGATAGACAGTCATGTGAAAACACATGAAGATGGTACAGTAAGTTTCCTTTTCTCGTTTATACATTGAAAAATGTACAGGATAATATATAAATGACCACAGGCTCATTTTACACTTGGGGTTTGCTCCTGCTTCAGGTCAACACTGGAGCCGAACAGTGCCACAAGTTGGTCCTCATACTGGCTGATGTTCCTCTTCATGATTTCCTTAAAAGGGCCCAGCAAGCGCTCAAAAGCCTGGATATCTATTACTATGGAGACGAAATAAACAAAATAATTAACAGCACTGTCTACATAAAATCTGGCAAAAACAATTGTACGCATGAGCAACGGCTTTCCGATTGGGAAATGTTCACCGTCAGTGGTGACTTAAAGTGGCACTACTGGGCCCTAGATAATTAGCAGGACCGGATCACATGGTCCTGCAATGTGTCAAATATAACGCACCCAAACATTTGGTCACTCCAACGGCATAGACGGACGCAGCGCGCGGTTGATTGGTGACCAGCGCCAACTCCCCAAAGTACTGGCCTCGAACGCAACGTGCAAGCTCCACCTCCGCATGATCCAGCTGGCCAGCCGTGGTCTGCAACAGGGAACACAGAGTAACCCCCCAAACGGTGCTGATCCCAGGTATTGTCAGTCACCAAAAGAAGAACATAGGGCATTCCGGACAAAACACACAAACAAGCCAATCAAAACCAACGCACTCTGCTTTTGATCATGATCTTCACTTCGCCCGACTCCACGATATAGAAACAGTCGGCGTCCTCCCCCTGCCAGTGAACAGAAGAGCCCAGTGTTGTGTCAGCTTGGGTTCGCCTCCAGCCACCAGTACACATGTCAGATACAAACGTCCAATCACCTGTGTTATGATGCGTTCTTCATCATGAAACACTCTTGCTCCCAGGATATCCACAATCTTCATTCTTTCAGAAATCTTAGAGAGGTAAAGGACATATGTGCATCGATGGAGCAAAAAGATGACCAGCTATCCGTATGTTCACATACCATGTCCTCTCATATGGATCAGTTGAGAATGTGTTCAATACCTCAAGCGATGTAAGCAGCGGAACACACTCTATGAAGGCCTCGTACAGGCGCCTCTTCTTTGCGTTGTTTTTCACGATGAGCCTGTGAAACGTTGCACGATCCTAAAGGAGACGCACAGAGGTCATATCCTTGGCATGCTTCATGTCCTATTTCTAATGCCATTCTGCTTGAGTGGACTGGTGAGTAGATGGTCCCCCACCCCTTGCCAGTTCCCGCTACTCACCAGCCCCCATAAGGCTCCGTCCTGGGACGCGATGATCGTGGCCGCGCGAGGGGTGTTGTACATGAGGGCCAGCTCACCGAAACTACCCTTACCGTCGTACTTCCCAACACACACACTCCCTCCATCCTTCTGCACGTAGATATCAAACACACCCCTGGAGAAGAGGAATAATACATGATTGAGGGTAAGGACACATTCAGAATTTTAAACCATTTAAAACCTGAAAACAAGCGAACCTCTCTATGACATAAAAGTTGTCTCCGTCCTCTCCTTGGTCAATGATGTGCTCCTGGGCTTTCACCAGCACCTCAAACATGGCATCAAGCACCTCGGACAACTGCTCCTGCAGGACAATTCATACATGTTATATAACCTTGCTTTGAGGATCTGTGGGACAGATTGGTGCGGCTAGGGCGTACGACTCCCAGACCAATGTAACCGACTTCAATCCCTATGTCCGAGACATATCTTTAAGCGTCATTGATCCCTCAATGAACATGTATTTGAATAAAAAAGGGTGCGTCTAACCCTAACCCTAACCCTAATAGGATTGGATGTGTTGAGGTCCAATAGATAATTGATTGATTGAACCAACAAACAATCCTGATGCTTCATAAATAATACCAAGAGCTCCCGTGCACGGGGGCTGTACCTGGTCCAAGGGCTTAAACAGCAGGATGTCACTGCATGCGTCCTGCAGTCTACGGCGCTGCACATCGCTCTTGGGGTGCACCACTCTGGGGTCTGAGTCATCATCCTCTTCATCTGGGTCATAAGCCTCCGCACACACTGTAGCAGTAGGACATAAATATACTGTAGCATAGCATTGGGGCAGCACCACAAGCCCATGTGTAATGGAATCCATGGCAGGGAAGAGTCATGATATCTTACGAGGTGTGGAGAAGGATTACACCTTTTGCCCTTTTGCGACTGACCTGATGCTCTGCGTTTGTATTTGATGGTACTCGATTCTGTAACATGAAAAAATAAAAAATCCAAAATGATGGATGGATAGTGGTTCGTCCCTCTATCCATCAATCACTGCACATTTACCTTTAGAGCCTGGTCAATTTAATGCAAGGAGAAGACCAACGATGAAACGGTGTTAGAAGAGGTAAAGAAAATCAAAGGAAACTGCTTCAAATGATACTCACCGACAACGCTATCCTTCTCATCCTTCACGCCTTCATCTGAATGGGTCCTAAAACTCACCCTGCTTCGTGACGTTCTAACAGAGCCCTCCTTAGCATTGGGCTCCTTCCTTTGGCCCTCCTGAATGCGAGTGAAATGTTCCACAGCAAACTCCACCAGGTCGGCTGGCTTGAGACGCAGCACCTCGGCAGTGTATCCATGCAGCAGCTCCTTCAAGCCAAGCGGTATCTCCACTGGGCTCATCGTCAGGCTTTCCATTAAACTGAGACGGATGAACGAGAGAACAGGCCTACCCGGGACCCAGGCGGGAGATTAAAACTGTTCATTGGTTTTGTTCTTTCACATCAGTCAAGCTCCCATACCCTCCCTCTCCACGCAGGTTATTGATTACTTTATTTAGAACAGCCAATCGGAAAGTATTGATCCCCCCAGCCCGCTTTTTTGTGTCATTCTAATTCAAAGAAGTGTGACACATTCATGATGCGGTTCAGGATGATGCATTATGTTTAGGATTATACATATATACATTATGCTTCGGAACCTAAATTGACAATCTAACAAATACAGAAACGTGAAGATTTTATAAAAAGGCACCATCAGAAGCGATCTTTGACAAATAGAAACGACAAGATGAGTTTCATTAGTACAGTTCTGTAAATGAGTTTAATTTGACATGAACAATATCAAGGCGTGATGTACAGTATGCACTTGGTGGAATGTAACCATACATTTATTGTCATTTTGAAAATTATACATAATGAACACACACACACACAATGCACCTTTTCCCTGATATTATGTACATTTATATGCAGATAGGAAAAGTAAGGCACAAGTTCGGTTCACTCCTTTCCTAATAATATAACATTTTCAAAGCAACAAATAAGGAGTGAGAACGTTTCTGTGTGTGTGCATCTGTGTGAACAGACATATCATTGGTCTTACAATTGCCCCAATGACAACATATTGTCTTGCAATATGAACTGTGATCACATACCATGTTTACTGCTAAAATCCTGATGAGGGCCTTTCATACCAACCCTTGATATGACTGGGGTTTGACAGTGATGATGTGTATTATTGATGTTTTGTACCTGGATGTTCCATTTTTTTTTTCTGTTTGGCTTCTAAGCTACGGACGAAAGGCATCCAACCGTATTCACAAGTTAGGGGCTAACCAGTTCAAAAACTTCATTGCAAACTCAAACCCAAGGAAGCAGGCCTACAGAGAGATGGAAAAAGAGGGGCAGAGAGGCAGAACAAAAGACAGATCAGTCTAGTCTCCAAGAACGTAAAACCCTGTAAGACTGTTATAAATACATGAATAAATACACAATCGTAATTTAAATCGATTCTAGATTTGCTTTGATGCAAAAAAAATTAATGAAAAACGTATTCACTTTTACTTAATCAAATCTATTTTAAACCTGTTGTAATCGACTACAAATGTCATGCTTCATCCATGCTTTTCCCTCTTGCTCTGCAAACTACGTTCAACACATTCATTCAACGTTCAAGCACTTACTGCGTTTGCTGGGAAGGCTCGAAGCATCACGGCGGTGAAGCCTTTATAGAGAGAGCCGATCCCCTCCTCCCTGATCAGCTCCCGCAGCACGTCACGCACGCCGTTGGGGTACATCCCTTCAGCAGCTGTGGGGGAAAAGATACGATAGGGTTGAGGTGGACCGTTGTACCCGTTACACATTGTGCCCCTGGGTGTGATGAGCCTACATCGGCAGACCTACCCGTTTGGTAGCGGGACTTGAGCACATCAGGTGGGATGGCCACGGCCCAGTTGAAGACCCCCGCCATCCCGCCGGCGAAGAGGATGCTGGGGATACTGAGCTCGTTGTGACTGTGGGGAGACAGAGGACAACAACAACAATGGGTGGGGTTACAACACAGGCTTCAACATTAACATCAATCTATTAAAATGCAGATGTAAAAATTTTTAACAGGAAGCGGGACGATCATAGCACCTCTTTCCTGCGGGCGTGAGCAGGTTCTTCAACCATTCGTAGGTCATGAAGTACATTCCACTTGCTGGCAGATCTGAGCAACAGGAAATCGAGAAATACGGTTAGGGAAATGTTTTAGGAATTCTATATATATTCCGAAGACTCAGACACCATGTACAAGAGTGTATCAGTACCTCTCATGAGAGTAAGGCCTGTGCCTTTGTAAATTCCTCTTATTCCATTCTGTTTGTACAGTTGTTTCACACAATCCATTGGCCCTGCATATTTCACCTCCCCAGACGCTGCCTGGATCTGTGTGTGCGCACGCAACACAAATCACACACGCATTAGCTAGTGACTTTACCCCAAACCATGAAACCACATACAAGGTGTAAAATCCCCTTTATATTAGTACATGAAATTAACCCAAACGCCACTGACCTGGAGCAGACATTTGATGCGCTCTCCTGGGGCCATGATGGCGGTGGTGAAGACACCGGAGAGCATGCCTGCTGCGAAGAGCTGGGGATATCTGGGGGGAAGGAGGGCGCAAGGTGGCTTATTCATCCCACAGACGAGAGGGAGCGAGAGAGAGAGAGAGCGAGGGATTGAGAGCAAGTCGAGCCGTTAGACGACTGTTCACCTACGTGAGGATGTCGTCGGGGGTTTTCTGCTGTAACTTCTTGCCAAGGCCAAAGCCGAAGAAACAGACCGCAAACATGGGCGTCACTCCAATGATGGGGGCAGCCATGCCTTTATAGAGGCCTTTCATACCCTGTGATGGAGGGGAAACAGTGTTGAGTAGGGGCCAATGACAGCATTAAGAGAAAATAGGCCTATAGGTTACCTGTATTCAATGATCTTTTGTTAATCAGTGAATGTGTCTCTACTGCAGAAAAAATCATTACCAAGCTGTTAGCCTGACCATATGGTATACTGACCTCTTTTGCAAGTGTCTTTCGGAAACAATCGATGGTGCCGGTGTACGCGAGTGTCTCTCCAGGTTTAGGCAGTGGCTGAGTCTGCAATCGCACCTGAGGGATGGCCGGCAGATGTACAGTAACGTTTACAGTATTAAATACAACTGATCTTGTCTTGTGATAAGGTTTGTTATGCAAGTTAAATTGTAGTTTACATACAGACAACACCCTTAACCTTAACCCAGTGGTGCCATATGCTTGAAATTATGAACACTGATGTAATGTTTCTGGATCAAAAGTATAGGTAACGAATTTAAAAACCCTGTTACATAACACAAGGTACACCTTAACATGCCAATAAAGGAGTGCATATAAGTCAAAGGGCTGCCATGACTTGTAGGCCTGCTAGAATGCTAGCTAACCCTTTCTATCAAATAGGTTATTATAATAAGCTCTCCAACTATTTAATGTTTCGTTGTGCATATTGATAGAAATAAGTAGCCTAATATCTACATTTAAAATATACAGTATGGCCGCAATTAATGCAGTTTCATATTCAGGCGCTTTGGACAAGTTTTTTACTTACAATTTCAAATCATAGCATGAATGCTGCAAAACAAAACTCGTTACTTTAATGGTATCCAGCGGATGACCGGCGAACACCAGACAGACGCCCCCGAATCCTCCAGCGAAGAAGTTCTTCCCGGGACTTATTGGCTGAGCCTGCTTGGCCATAGTGGTGTTCTGAAACACACAGTGGCAACGGAATTTAATGAATGAGCGAACTGTCGCACAACTACACCCTTTACATTAGATAGCATGGTGCAAAATTACGAACCTGATGGGGTTTATTTTCGTGAATGTGTTCCCTTCAGCTGTCACCACTGTCGCAGCACTGCACTAGAACGACCGATACCGAAGACCTTTCACCCAAATAGCTACCCGGATGTATTAGACAGTAACACACCTGACGTGTGTGCTCCTTTTTTTGTGTCCGAGTTGGATTGGCTTGGCTGAACATTTGTGTATATCTTCAGTTAGACGGGAAATCGTACGAAATGTATTCAAATATTTCCACATGTAGCCATTACGATTTTATTGGATTCAACATATAAGGAAAATACAGTCAAATAGCTCACTCCTTGACCACGATTTGTATTGGGAAAATATAATTTTATTAGTTAAACAGTGGTTCCAGGTAAACAAGTTCCAGGTAAACACAAAGGTGAACACAAACACCGAACGAGCCCTCTCTCAAACATACAATGTACACAAGCAACCATGTAGGTACCCACTTACTCTCACTCATCTCAACACACACATTTAACTTTGTGAAAACTAGACAGATATCAATGTAGGGGTTTGTAATGCCACAATTAGTTTCCAAAAGAAAATGCTATATCAAGGACAAAAATAAGTTAAGTCGATTTAAGGAGTGATTGACACAATACTAGGAGGTATTAGAAAATATAGAGATAACAGATATGTACAATTGTAACTCTAGCTGATGCATTTATCCGTAAGAAGTATCACATTTCCCATCATATTATCTAAAACAGGACCTCTACCAATGAATGATGTCAGATATGATCTAATTGCTGAAGCAGTTCAGTCTGCAGAAGTGGTGCTGTAACAAATGTTCTGGCTTTATTGTCATTATTCATATATAATTCAAGTAATTACAATTGAATCCTGTGTTGTGTACCACATATTATTCATAGATAAAAACACAGGGTTCTCCAATGATTGCTTGGGCATTATAACTCATGTCATCGAAAGCTTGGCATCCAAATCTCTTTTCGAAAGCAATGGTAGTTGCTGGTTGCCGTGACTGCCAATATTAAATAGGTTATGGCAGAGTTAGTATGAGTTAGTAGTAAGCAGCCTTATTGCAGCAGTTCCACATTAATAAAAAATCAAGAAAATATCTTCCTCACATCAACTATCAAAAACTTAATATCCAATTCTTTCCCATGCTGTTCAGACGCAATTATCCAACTGTGTGGGTACACTCTCAAAAGCTTTCATTGCAATTCATTTGACACATTATATAACATATTTTCTATTTTAGCTTTTCAGCTCAAGCATACAGTACTCTATTAAGACAACGAGGCTCTTAAATATCACTTTCCAATAAAGAGAGCCATTCAAGCATTTGCACGATGGATGCAACATATTATTCATCTCCAATTATCCTCCAGTTATTCAGCATTCACTTTTTTCCTATCAAGCGGGAAAATTGCGAACCATATTTTTTTTTTGCGAATCCAGCCATCACAAGCGATGTGCCGATGTAAGCCGCCTTGGGAAAGGACAAATTGGCAAAAACAAAAAATAAAATTGATCCACCATTACATTAGCTCTATTTTTCTTTCTGTATTCCGGATGGATCGTACGACCTGATGCGATAAACAGAGCAGGCTGGCGGGTCGGGTGCAACGATGGCGATGTGGTTACTTGTGGCTCTCACTGAGCTGGGGGAACTCCCTGTAAATCTCCTGCACGATTAGCTTATCCATCTGTTTCGCCGTGGCGCCGCCGTCGACCGAGCCCCCCTCCTCCTCCTCGTCCTCCTCCTCTCCCAGAATCCTCTGCAACGCCCCCTGCAGGTCGGGCAGCCGGTGGCGGTGCTCCAGGTAGTCGGTGGAGCGCATGATGGAGTGCATGAGGGAGAGGTACTCCATCCTCACCTGCCGAGAGGAAGAGAGGCATGGATAAAGCATGAGGCGCGCGTTTGGCTCAGAGAATCAAATCAAAACAAGCTGACGTCATGCGAGCTTCCTGGAATGGGCCGGGGTCGGGGGTTCTTAGCTGGGAAATGAGTTGCTGAGGGACTGGAAAAATAAGCGCTGCGCAGGCAGAACTCCAAAGTAAACAGGAACGGCTCATCAGAAGGGAAAGCTAGTAGATCCTTCTTTTTTTATATATATAATGCATTATAGGAAATCACCAAAAATATCATTCAACACAAGATCAGATCACACTGAGAGCTAGGTCACGGGGTCCACCAATGAGAAGAAGAGTCTGGGCCGCGAAGGGCATCCAAGCCTTAGAGGCAGTGGGAGCCAGAATTCATTAGTGTGGCAGAGGTGGTGACGGATCAGAGATGTGATGTGGGTGGGCGGGCGTGTTGTAAATATGTTGCAGGACATGTAAACATAGAAGCGGTGAGCTGGTCGTGTTGACCCCGGCTCACCTTGTCTCCGGGGGAGAGGTCAGATATCTGTCGGACGGCGATGTCAATCATCACCATCATGTCAGTGCGGTAGAAGATGTCCGCCGACTCCCGGCTGGCGAACACATCCTGCAGGAACTTGAGAACGGAATGCGGGGCAGGTGGGGTGTGTTTGAATACACACACGGGGTCGTCTGCGGAGGCAATCGGCGAGTATATGTGAGAGGGATGGCGAGTAGAAATATGCGTGAATGACGTACGGAAATGATGTCACAATGTTTTGCCTCTTACCGCCTCGGTTTAAAAGCAGCAGTACTTTTTCCGAAAGTACTTTCACATTTTTCTTCATCAACTCCTGCATTATCACATTGGCACTAGGCACTGTGAGAAAAATTATAAAAGATTCATTTAATTAAATCGAAGACTCACAGAAATCTCACATAAAACAACCCAAAACGATCTCCAGGCTCAATCGCTGCTATTAAAAGACCCAGATACTTCATTAGAGTGCCACGGAGGCAGGCCGCACCGGTTTGGTGGAGGTTGAAGGCCAGCAGGAGGTTCAGGAAGAGGTCAGGGAGCTGCTCCGTGGGGTCAGAGGGAACCCCCTCCTCCACCACGGTCAACAGGAACTCCACAAACTCAGCATTCAGATGTTCTGTTGAAGAGGGGAAACCGTTGTGGACTTTAAAAAGCATTGCATCAAACAGAATGCATCAAGATATGTATATTTCAGGATGGGGATGATAATTCCATCCATCTAAATTATTCATGATCAGAGGTAGGCAGTCACAAGGCAGTCACGTGATTTTTTCTTTTTTCACAATGGCCAGTGTCATGTGATTTGGTGGCACGACCTCGTTTTAGTAGGAGAAGTTCAGGCCAGGAGATAAAGACATTTGCAGCCTTGGACGCAGCCCTCGAGCAGTACTGTCTGAGCTGCCATTTTGAATGACAACCAATTCTGTGTCAGCCATGACCAAACATGGTAATGTTTTAGGATCTAACGTGTCAATGAACACGGTGTGATAAGACACAAACGAGTACTTATTACTTACTTAGTACTTATTAAGCCATAATTATTATGGCTTCCTTTTACACTAAATAAATAATACATGACTTGTGAAAATAAATAATGCGGAACACGTTTTGAATAAACTGCCGTTTGTATTTTGAGTGTCACCTAAATCATGAACCGCTATATCGACGTCCCAAGACGGCGCTAGTACACTTCCGTGTATAAATAGATGCAATATTAATAGAGGCTTCAGTAGTAAAAAGCAGAAGACGGCAAATGCAAATGCCCAAGTCATCTTTCTGTTAAGAGTATGCTGCAAAAAAAATTTTGATCAAGGTTTTTTTTAAATCTAGAGCATTGGTTCATTGAATATTGATGACTTCAAATCCCTCTCCCTAATGTTTACATACAACTGTTGTGTGTCCATACCATAGTGATGATATGGCACTTGCTCGCCCATAGAGAAAATCATGGAAAGTACCAACGCTGTGTAACACATCTTCTGGTGCTCTGAGGAGAGGAGAAACGTATCAACGACGATATGCAACAGAGAAATTCATCCATGCAGGAGGGTTGCCCGTGAAAGCGTGGATCCCATTCCAAGTACGGTCTAGTCACCCTGTGTGGGGCTCTGCAGGTCCCTTGCCAGCTCCATGGGCAGGATGGAGTTCAGCAGGGTGGAGATGAGGCAGGCGTCCAGGCTACAGATCGCCCCGAACACCTTGAGGAGCAGCAGGCGCAGGGACACGCGGTGTTCCTGGATGGACACACACACACACACACACACACACACACACACACACACACACACACACACACACACACACACACACACACACACACACACACACACACACACACACACACACACACACACACACACACTAGTAAATTTAATAACCAAAGCATTTTGCTATTCTATTCCAAAAGATGCAACGCAGCATTGCAAACCCGTGTTATAAAAATGTAATCAAATCTGTTAGTTTTATTCTGTTATGTAACATATAAAACAATATAAAAACACAGCTCGATGCAGTTGAATGACTCCAAACAGGGCGATGTTGTACGACAGACCGAGGCGGACCGTTTACCATCTGATAATATGACACTAGTGAAAGAACTGGCTCCGAGTGGTTCCCCTTGCACATCCTCTTGCACACCTCTGGATCCGCATCAGTCTGCATGGGGGGGGGCAACACACAGAAAAAAAACAACGTCATCAGTAAAACAATACAACCACCAATTAAACAGTGAATGCTTATAAGCAGGTCACGACCCCGGCGTGTTGTCTGTGCGTGTACCAATATCTTGAGGAGTTCCTCCAGGTAGCAGGAGATGAGTGCGTGGTCCTCGTGGAGCGCCCAGCTGCGCTGCTGGGAGTCGTCGCGGTGACGGGCCAGGTCGCTGAAGATCACCTCCAGGCGCTGCTCGTCGTGGCACACCTGGCCCTGGGGCAGCGCTGCGCTCTGGTCCTGCAGAAACAGACACGGCCGCTCAAACAGGGGAGACCGGTATGGAGAGCACACAACCCTACTGGTTGACTGAGCATACATTAGGGCTGAGTAAATAATCGAGTTCAAACCGACATCGCAATGTTATACAAGGTGTTCTGCAAATCGCCAAAAATAAATTAACTTGTTATTTTTTTCATGCATCAATTCTTCTCAACACATAGGCCTGGAGAGCAGTTTATACGTTGACTGCTTCCGACGTTGTGTTGGTCATACTATAGAATGATTTATTGCATGTTAAGTGAATAATACAGAACATAAGGAACTTTAAGAAGATAAAATCGCAATATTGGTCGAAATAATCGCAATTTCGGTTATTTCCCCGTGTTGTCAACATGAAATCTGTAGCGCGCTGTGAACCCATGCCAGGCCGGCGCGGTTCCGGCGCGGTTCCGGCACGGTTTCCGGCGCGGTTCCGGCGCGGTTCCGGCGCTGTGCGAGGCGCGGCTCTGACCTTGCTCTCCACCAGCGACATCAGGACCTTCTCCAGGGCGGCGGACGACCGCGGCAGGGTGGTCTGCAGGTGGCCCACCACCACGCCCACGGCCACGCGCGACAGCTCGTAGCTCAGGCCCGTGTTCTTCCGCACCAGCTCGATCAGCTCGGCCCCCGTCGTCATGGGGACGGGCTCGGAGGCGCCGGGGCTGCCGGGGGGGCTCTCGGCGATGGAGGGGGGGGCGATGGGCCATTCGCTCTCGGGCTGGTCCTCCGTGGGCTGGGCGGTGGAGGGCTGGGGGGTCGAGGCCTGGGGGGTCGAGGCCTGGGGGGTCGAGGGCTGGGGGGTCGAGGCCTGGGGGGTCGAGGGCTGGGGGGTGGTGGGCTGGGGGGACGGGGGCTGCGGGGCCGGGCTCTTCCTGGCGGGAGCCGGCTGGGGGGGGGGTCCGTCCAGGGCCGGGGTCTCGAGAGCCGGCAGGGCGGGCTTCACGCGGCTCGGCACGGGGGGAGGAGGGGTGCTGCCGGCGACACTGGGCAGGCTCACGTCAGACGAGACCACCGAGTGGGAGGAGCCAGAGTTAAGAGAGGCGGAGCTTATGGAGAGGGAGGGGCAAGGGGACGGCGGGAGAGAGGACACCCTGGAGGGAACATCTGGTTCTGCGGAGAGGAAAGGGAACAGACTCAGACCGGAGGGTGGGGGGGGGGGGGGGGTAGTTTGTCCTCCGGTTACACTCCCTTAATAAACAGCAACCTCAAGCTGCCTAAGAATAGCATGCTTCTTAAGCCTATACAGTAGCAGCAGGTAACAAGAGACCTGTAACAACCCCCCGTCATCCCATAATCAATCCCATTTCCATGCCCCGATCACAGATCACTCGCTCGGTCTGACCTGGGCGTCGGCCGGCGAGCTGCTTCTCGGAAGGGGGCGGAGTCACGGGGGCGGCCCGTCGCACCTGCGGCGGGACCTGCAGCGTGCGACACAAAGATCGGTTATTGCGACGCAAGTCAACGGCAATCGACAAAGCGTCCGTACGCCGCTCAGTGCGTTCGACTGTGCACGTGACATAGAGGGTCTAGTTACATAAAAGCCTTGGTCTGCTTGCATGTTGTCCAGGCTCCCTGACAGCGGCACGCTGCCCTGGCGCCCATAGCCCGGGTTGAGGCCGTTGGGCGGCTGAGGGGATTGGCTGAGGGAGATCTCACTGTTGGAGGACGGGAGGCCCTGCTTGTGACAGGATGGCACCGGGCTTCGTCGGGCCAGAGTCTCTTTCCTGTGGTGGATCAGCTTTCTGTAAGAGAAGGATGAGGGACTGTCATTTTTTAATGGGAGGACGGTGTCTGTTTCACAGCATTATCTCTGGTGCGTCAGGGACAGGTTTTTCGCTGAAAGGGCAGATTATCCGGATCTGGGGACTCACTGTAGCACATCTCGTTGCTCCAAATTATATTTCCCTTCGTTTTTCATGGCCACATTATGGACGCCTTCGATGGCTCTGTCGATGGACTGCAACACATCATCCTTCTCTGGAGCCTATGGAACAATCCCCATGAGCAAACGTGAATATTTAACATCATGGCATGAATAATTTCATAACTGGAGTGGAAACAAAGAGGAACATATTTTTGCCTTGGGGGCATAAAGGACTCACACAGGCTACCAACCCACAAAATCCTGCAAATAATGTATCGATTCAGACTTGGAAAAAAAACATGCTTTCAAAAGATTCACAACCTAGAAAAACAACAGGAGAATGCATTCACAGCCTGGTCTGAGTCATCTTCCATTAGTATTGCAATCATGTCGCTAAACTCAAGTTCGAACTGGTTTTAAGTTTGGGTGGTGAAAAGAATGAGCACGTCTGCTCACAAAACGTGGGTCTGTAAGCTCAAGGCAAAACCACATTAGGCATGATGAACATCGCTACCTTTATTAGACGATTGTGACATGATATGGTGGTTGCGTAATAAACATTTGCATGCACAAATCCATATCGTTTGGATGCAATTAACGGAACTGGTTCTGCCACGGCTAGAGATGCATTCACAATCCACGGATGTCGCAGCTAACAACTCATGCCGGCTTTTTGCATAAGGCCATAAACCCCATAGTGTACCCAGCTATAGTTTGATATTTCAAATTACATTAGGGCATTCATGACGTTGTTATAGATCCGGATATGTATTCCCAACACTCAAATCAAACTTATAGGGCCTGCTGCGTACAGATATTGCACTGTCCAGACCAATGTGCGAGGATGTGATACATATAAATGCAATCTAAGGTGTGCACAAAACACTCCCTTCACTGTAAATGTATGTTTGGTTGCTGTCTTATATCCTTACCTGGATTTTTTCAATGTAAGACGCCGGGATGTACCCGGTCTCGCCAGTGCTGCAGCGCGACCCGAGCCACCAGTGTTTATTGCTTCTTTCAAGGATTAGAAAGCTTTCTTCAGCAGCGAAATGAAGCGAGTTGGGCTCCGTGGGTCGAAAAGCATACAGGGAGCGATACATCTTTACCAAATTAATCCAATCCAATGTTTCACGGCATATGGCGATTTGGTAAAAGTATCCAGTGTCTTTATTTTCCCCTGGAGATCCGATTTAAAGGGAGTATTCACTGCATGGCCTGATCGCTGCGTCTATTTACAACGGAGGTCTGCCTTTGCCTTGCAACCCTGCCCAATAAAAACCGCAGGGGGCGCACGTCAGGAGTACGCCCCCTAGGTAGCTTAATCGATGCCAGATAATAACTTCACAACGTCTTTTTGTATTGCTAAATGCGACGCGTTCGACATTTTAAATTTACAAGGGAATCATAAAATAAAGTTACATTTGACCGAAAAAACACTGAGTTTATTTGAAAAAAGGACAATGTTGTCTTCGGCTGGAAAAGTGCGCCTGGTGTCACACATAATGTCTTCCCCTTCCCCATTGCGTTACAACCGGTTACAACATCCCCATCAATATGGCCAGCGTGATGTGTGCCAGACTTCTCCAGAGATCAGCACGGGGATTTAATTTATCCACACGGACAACCACTGCTTTTTCAAGGTACCTTCTGTTTCTTTTATCATTAGTGTCCGGCAAAAGAGAGTGACGCGTTGTCTGCGTGTCCAAATGTCCTTGCAGCGCCACATGCCTTCCGTAGGAGTTATGTTATTGACTTTCAGTGGAACACAGACGGTTATCATTTAAGGCATCCCCTTGGAAAATAGCATTTACCTTATGGTTTGTTTTATGGTTCAGATAAGACATATGTTCCCTTTACCTTGTGTTATTTTATTGTGTATTTATTTATTTTACGAGGCATGCTTAGTGTTATCATGCAAATTCTTCATAGATGAACAATGATATCATTGTGATCTCGGAGGCTGAGAGGCACTAATGAAATGGCCATGGTTAATAGGGCAAGCACACAATAGTTCACGTTCTTAGTACACTGGGTCTTGTGAGGTCCTAACAGTGGTCTGTTTGATAACAAGAAGCTTTCCTTCAGCTTGACTTGACACTATACGTTATATATACTATATGTTCACTGCTGCACCTCACATGACGTCTTAGCTCACCAAAATAATAATATCACTTTTATTATTACGTTTTATTATAATAAACCTACATGCTAACTGCCTTTTAACATTTCTGTCATTGATATTTCCATCCATTGCCATGTGCTACATAATGGCCCATTGTTCTTTAATTGTCCGTTGTGCTGACTAACAGAGTCTTCTTCATGCATCATGTGTTGTGTCTCCCAGTCCCTTCCAGTGTCGGGCCCACCGGCTGGGCCCCGGCGATGACGAGCTGTACCAGCGCACCACGGTGTCAATCATGCAGAAGGAGCCTGGCGCCTCCATTATGATCCACGGCTACAGCACCAGAGGGTTCAACATAGACGACAACAAGGTGTACGGGCCCTGTGCTCTGCTGCCGCCCGCCATCCTGCAGTGGAACGTACGCACTGGGTTTTAATGATCCCTGGTTGTCCTGGTGGAAACATGCGCCATGTACCCCTTTGGTCGTTGCTGACATCTATTTGGTTCCTGACGATTTATTGTAACGTTGTCACTGCAGTCAGCACCTTGGTTCGAAGGTCGTCCGAAGAACCTTTGCACTTTTTTTATTGTAGTGGTTTTGATTTCAAATGTCTGTCCGTCTGTCTGTTTATTGTACTGGTTTTGATTTCAAATGTCTTGTCTGTCTGCAGGTTGGCGGCCACGAAGACATCTCTGAGGAAAGCGTCTCCCTCTTCCACCTGCTTGAACCAAGGATAGGTATAAACAGCTGTTTACCACAGAATACAAAAACATCCATTGATGCATGCCAAAGTTGACCCTCTCCACCAAGTGGTTTTAATTTCAGGCAACCCAAATATAAATGTTTGCCATACTTGACAATCTGGGCAATGCGACTTGCTT
Source organism: Gadus macrocephalus (assembly GCF_031168955.1). Classification (NCBI taxonomy): domain Eukaryota; kingdom Metazoa; phylum Chordata; class Actinopteri; order Gadiformes; family Gadidae; genus Gadus; species Gadus macrocephalus. The sequence goes on from NC_082394.1 coordinate 6,690,700, forward strand.
TGCCAGTTTATCAAGAGATTGTTCTGGAGCTCGAGCATTTTCTTTATCCCCTGAGTAGCAGCATGGAGTCAGGAGTTCAACAGAGTATTTTATAAGGCTTTCCATAACCAGGCCGTGGCACAATAATTAGGGAACATCGGTTTACACCCCATTCATACAGGCAGAGGAAGCTAGCTCCCCACTGGATAAGATTGTGTCTAATGAGTACAGCTTGAGCTTGTTTTTGCATTGAATTGCCTCAATTGAAAAATGCCTCCCAATTCACACAGAGATGCTGATACTGGGAACAGGTTCTCGAACGGAAAGAATCAACCCTAAAGTCCTCGCCTTGCTGAAGAAGAAAGGCATCGCTGTGGAGGTCCAAGACACGGTAACGAATCGCCAGCATGCCCTCAAAATATCAAAATATTCCATAAAGCAAAATATAGTTCAGTGGTAACGCCGCCGTAGCTCCTCTCGTCTGACTAGCATCCCTTCTCTCTTTTGTGCTCCAGGCAAACGCTTGCGCCACCTTCAACTTCATGATGAGCGAGGGTCGGCTGGTGGCCGCGGGTCTGATCCCGCCGTCCGTCAGCAAAGCTCTGGAAGTACAGGAGGAGTAGCGACCAAAAATGACGGATTCATCACAGATCTTCTCAGAGGGGTTCAAACCAATGACCGTCCCTTGCTGTATCGGAAACCGTTCCGTGACGACCACTTCCAGGGGCCGAGGAATACAACATCATATTCTGCATTCATTATTACAAACAAGGCTGTCTACATGTAGTCCTCCTGAATATCAGTTGATGTGTGTAAATTAAATTTAAAATCATCTGTGACATCTGAGTTTAGATGTTACAATGTTGATTCTGTATAGTTGGCTTCTCTTAAGTAAGGACTACAAATGTGTACATGAGTAGTTCTGTTTTATGTGTGGTGCTGTCATGTGAAACAACCACATGTGAATTAATCTTATTTGTAAGAGGATCACTGTGTTTCAGGGAAGTGTGTTCGAATATATTTGAGTATATTATTTACTGTGTATATTTATAAAATAAGACTGACAACAACGTGTGTTTTATAAAAATCGAGTGGAATGAGAACCAAAATGGAAAGTTAAAAGGAAGCACAGCAAATGTTTCATTACTTTACAAACATGGTGGGTGTCTGGACTGTGTCTGGACTAAGCCCTCTTATCTCAAGCCCTTGTTGGCAGTACAGTTTGGAATCCTATCCTGATACCTGATAGGTCCTTCGAGAAGCCATAAGCCTTATAGACGCATCTACACATAAATCCCTAGACATCGCAGGGATTCGTCTTTAATCCACTCTTTCGATGCGCTTTAATCAGTGTGCATCGTTTGGGCCCACACACATTTGGTAAAGAAACACACTGACATGTCTTCAAATGTTATGTAAAAGTATGCCTTGAGATGTTTATAGGACAGTATGTTTTTATTCACTCAAATCCAGAGGTGCACATTTATAAAAACAATGTTGCCCCAGGCAAATACTTTGCTGTGGCTGCCATCTCTCTATGCTCCACTACAAAACAGACTCAACACCCTGCACTTATCATCTGTATTACAAAACACACTCTTCAAAACCTGCACTTATCAGCTGTATTACAAATCACACTCCTCAAAACCTGGCACATATCAGCTGTATTAAAAAAGACTCTTCAAAACCTTCCACAAATCTAACACAAAACTCAAACATTTTAATAGAAAAAAAAGTGATCAGTTTTCTTCTGAGTCTTCAGGCGTTTCTCTGCGTGCCTCAGCAAAGCAGAACTCTGTGCCTGTGATTCTGTGATACATATCTTTGATGTCTTCGAACTCTGTCTCAAAATCTGTTGTTGCATCATACGAGCGGGTTACAAATATCTAAAAAAGTGTACAAAGAAGACATAAATGATTAACACTGATGTTGACACACACTGAGTGTGTGTGTGATCAGACAGCATTACTTTTCTAAATGTATAAGATATTATCCGTCACCCAAGCAGGTTCCGGTACCCAGAACGCTCCGTTCATACCTGGCTCTTTGCTCCGTCCTCTGAGGGCACCACAAGGTTTTTAATGGAAACAAACCTGTAAACAAATGTGAATCATCAGTAGTCAATGTCTTTATGTTAACACTATTCATTTCATAGAAATGCACTATTTAAAATCCACGTGGCCGAACAATCTGAAAGTGAGGACAGTATCAGAAAAGCCAGGGTAGGCCACGTGACATAGCTCAACCTGAATTACTTTGTGTCGGAAAAACACAGACCAATGCTGTCCTAATACTGTGTTTAACGTGGGGTTGCATTGGCCACGCATTATAATATCAAGAGTAACAAGCATTGACAAAATAAGATGAAACGTTGCATCGAATACTTTTGCAGGATTGGCTGCAGAAGTTCCAGTGCAGGTTGGACCTCCCTCTCTGGGTTGCTGGTTTCTATGGTTGTAATCACCGTGGCGATGTACATCCCCTCTGAAGCCACATTGTGGGTGCAAGATACCATCGATATGGAGACATCTTAGAGAGAGGAGAGAAGAGGTTTCCGCTGTGGTTCATGTCTTGTGCCAGAATGATCTACTCTCACTTGAAGTTGTAATACAGCACACCAAAATAGAAAATCCCAAGATGTGAAAACATTGCTAGTAGAATATAGTATGGTTCAGTGTGATTGTGTGTGCTCGTGTTTGCTTGTGTGTGTGTGTGGGGGGGGGGGGGGTTGTGTGTGTGTGTACATGTGGGTGTGTGTGCGTGTTTACCCGACTTCCTGTGGAGCTGTGCTTGAGGGATGATGATGTGACACGAGCTGGCCTCCTGGGTGTGTTTGATTGGGTGGTTCAGTATGCAGATGACTCGTATGACTCGGCCCACCCTCTTCACGCTGTGGGGCACGTAGCTGGCCCCGCAGATCAACTGCTGACAGCGGAACAGCTGGAGCAGACACAGAATTATTATTATAATTATTATAATTCGAATAATTGTTTTCTGTTACATTCAATACAGCTGAACACTATCTCCCATTGGTTTCTACGTAGCAGTTGTTGCTATTATTATTATTATTTTTTTTTTTTTTACATACGTCTCCTTGAGATTTCACCCCTGCAACTTTTCCGTCTTCGATGACGATTTCGTCCACCAGCCTGTTCACCATGTAGGTCCCCCCATGTTCAGCACTCAGTCTGCAGCACACAGGGGTACCGTGCACAGACGTCTTCACATCCATGTATACATAGACTATACAGTATAAACAGGTTAACTATACCCTATGGGTAGACCTTGTTTTAACATACTGTGAAATTTATTGCATTTGTGTGTGTGTTAGAGATGTTCCTCTCCGTGTAATGATCAAGTGTGTGGCAGGACCTTGCGAAGCCCTGGGGTAGTTCCCCCAGCCCGTTGACCGGGTACAGGTAGGGGCTGCTTTTGACTCGGGCCATGGACTCCAGGTACACCCTTATCCGCTTGATGCTCTCCGTGCAGGGCTGGTCTAAGGAACTACATGGAGGAAATAGAAAAGAGTGGACATTTTCAAACACAAAACTTCAAACTTTGGTTTGCTACTCAAGGGATTGGTCAGTTTTTGTGTATTTGCGTTGGGAGTTCAGTATTACTGACTCCTCACTGTGCTGCAACGCCATGGCGTGGACGGCGAACTCCATGACCTCCGGCCCCAGGTCAAAGTGTTTGAAGAGGTCTCGCGTGGTGGCTTCCTTGGGGTTGATGTCCTGGTGCGTCCGATGATCGCCAACTTCAAAGTTCAGGATGAAGTGGAGAAGCTTCCGGAATCTCCGCTTGTCAAACATGCCCAACAGATCTGTAATGATGAACACAACCTCGATATATCAGTGTGGAGGATCGGGACTCCTCCTGCTTTTTTAGTCATGAATTCAGACGAGAAGGTGACACCTGAATGAAGGGCATCTTCTTCGGTGGCCGGCACTGTGTGGACTCTGCCTGCTCTGTAAACATAACTTCCTTCGATCACTTTGAAGTCCAGGTACCGCATGACATCTGTGTGTACCAGTAGTTGGATCATTGGACCTGACCGGGAACACAAAACGAGAAGCATTAACCAACGCATAAAAATACGGCCTTAAAGTTAAGATAATGCAAACTTGACAGAGCTGCACAATGGGCGTTGCCTCCTATTCCGACCATTCACAAGGAAGAATTTAGGGATGAGGTCGACATTCCAGTCTTTCCCCCGTCCCATGGATGGAGATGGGGGATTTGGACACTTGAACCTCTTGTACAGCTGTGGGTTTAGATCATAGACATTGCATCACTGGTCAATAGAGACAGCACATAATATCTGACGGTGTTTGTTGGTTCATTTGTTTGTTGCTGAACACACACCTGTTCCAGGGGGGTAATGGAAGCGATCTCTCCACCAAAGTATGGATTCTTATCAATGTGAAGAACTCTTTTACCATGCATTGACAATATAGACGAGAGGATACATTCCTGAGAGAGAGAGAGAGAGAGAGAGAGAGAGAGAGAGAGAGAGAGAGAGAGAGAGAGAGAGAGAGAGAGAGAGAGAGAGAGAGAGAGAAAGAGGGAGATGTTTATGAGTGACGCAAGATATTAAATTAGTTTAAAGAATATGTGATTTTACTAATGATGATAACTATGCTGAAGGGTGTTCTTACCTTAAGGCCGGTTCCAAGAACAATGATGTCATACTCCTGCATTGTAACAAAGCGAGTCCCTAGTCCAACAGATCCACTGTCTGTCTAATACCTTTGCTAGTTGGAGGGGATAATAGCTGAGAGGAAATGCTGTGCGTACCTATTTATAATAATCTTCTTAAGATGGACATCCCAGACGGTGTATCCTATTGTGTGTGTGTGCGTGTGTGTGTGTGTTTGTGTGAGTGTGCGTGTGCGTTTGTGTGGGTGTGCGTGTGTGTGCGTGTGTATGTGTGTGTGCGTTTGTGGGCAATGTTTCTCTAGTCTCTGTGGATACTAAGTAGCTGTTGGATTTAATTTCTATACAATGCAATTATAGAATATGTAAAAAGAAAAGAGGACATCGTTCTTCTTTTTTTTCGAGTTATTGTTTTATTGAGCGCTGATATGACTACATTACCCAGCATGCCACTGGTAGAAGAGCCGGGCTGTCATAAGCGGAGCGGGGTCGCAAGCAGAAGTCGCAACGGATCAGACCAATCCTCTGTATCCCACACCAACGTCCGGAACTACAAGTTTTGCCCAAGGCGTAAACATCATTGCACTACCTATTTTTCTATCTAGTGTATAGGCCTACATCGTTGCACTAGGAAGAGCATGTCGTCCACACCTCCAGTAAGTTTAATCTCTTATTCAAATATGGGTGTAGCGGTGGCACCCTTCATTCCTCACATTTCAATGCAATGAAGAAATGCTCTGCTGATCTGCTAAACATCTCAATAACTAAATAATGTATGATGGCATTCGTCTGTAGATGTCATCTATGTTCGGCGTTGAAATATGGACAATTGTTCAAGTCAGATGAGAAACAAACCATTCAATGCTATTTTGCTAATATCTATCAAACTATCTTCAGCTATGTCTTGCTGACTTTCAGTGGTCAATAGAGCTGGTGAACTAACTTTATTTTATAGGACTAGTATTTGTACTTGTGTCTTCGTTAACAAGGACTGTCCCTCAGGATTTTTGCTTGTGTGTAATTGTTATACAAGGTCATACTCATGTGTACCGTCAGTGTTTTTAATGGGATTCTTTAAGCAAACTGTGTAAAGTTAATGACAATCCCCAACGGTGCCTTTCTGATAAACACATTACTTAACACTTTCTGGATCAACCGACCAATGAGCTCAACTAGGGCAAGACAGGCTCAAACTTGCATCACTTTCAGAACCAGATCAGGTCTTAAATTAAACGTTATCTTACGCCTAAAAAGCCTATTGACGTTTTTTTTTTTTGTTTTTTTTATGAATTCTACACACTTTCAAACCATTCTCTTTCTCTCAGTTTTCAGGGACGGAAAACTCTCATAAGCGTGTATCGAGCCGCTCCAATCCTGGATTTCTTGAGCGCCTTGGGGAAACGGCGGGGGGGACGGTGCTGGGAGTCGGCCTGTTCTTTGCATCATTTTACGTTCTCTTTACCAATGAGGTAAGAGACTCCAACATGAAACAACGGAAGCCAGTCGTGTGATATGCAGAAGATAACCTTTTTTTAATGTAAATGACCATTTCTCTACCCAGGGAAGGGCGCTAAAGACCGCATCTTCACTGGACGAAGGTCTTTCTCTGGTGGTGTCCCTGAACCCGTTCTCTAATGTTGACTACCAGAATAACGACAACTTGGTTCACCTCTCCGCCAAATTACGGACCTTGCAGGTACGTCTCATTCAAGGGCCAGTCATCTTGGCTCTTTTGCTTTTGAGCCATTAATCCATCACTGACATTTTTTATGTATCTTAATTTTATTTATTTTTAGGTTTCTATCACATTATAATTATAACGGTGGTAATGATGATGAAAATAACAATTGGTGAGTATGCTCTATTCATGCTTTGTCCAGCCCCTGCATGACCCAAACTACAGAGTGGTGGTGCAGGCGGTGCAGCTGAAGAGACAGGTGGAGATGTATCAGTGGGTGGAGTCCCATGACAGCAGGTTTGTCAGGTTTCATCCTACAACTAGGTCACAGGCCTACAACCAGGGTTTGAGCAGGGAACGAAAACCCGTCAGGTTCAACACTGAATTAAATGTCCCGTTCTCTGGTGATTATTTTCAGGGACTACCAAGAGAATGGAGAGACCAAAACAGAGACAACATACAACTACAGTGAGTGCGTTTATGCTGACAGCTGGGGCTCGTTCACGATACTGATACAAGCCCACACAATAAGGGTCTACTTCACTTGTAACACAAACATGGTTGTTGCACTCCTGCTGTGTCCAGTGACCGTCTTCTCTCTTTTCATATGTTTTCAAAAGAAGCATATATTGCTGCTGCATACATTTTTGTATTCGGCAATGAGCCACAATATGCCTAACTTCCTTTGGGGATCCATGTTTTTAACTAGCATTACTCCTCTCCTCAGACACAGAATGGAAATCTGAGTTGATCAACAGCAGGCACTTCGATAAGGAAATAGGTCATGAGAACCCAAGGTACTTCAATTATTTTGAATTGCCGAAAGTTTCATTCAATCTTGAAAATGTATGATTCATATCTGTTTGATTTTCTACTTTGCTACAGTGCCATGGCGGTTGAAAGTGTGACTGTAGTGGCTCCTGAAGTCAGGGTGGGCCCATTTCTTCTGTCTAAGGGTAACCCTCTAAAGTACAGACTGAAGCCCTGTGTACCATCACGCTTTATAACTAGTACTATGTCATAGCCTATGCCCTTTCTACTCCAAAGGACTTGTGGAGCAAATCAATAACTTCCAGACTCTGCGGCTGAAAGATTTCCCGCCCTTCGAACCTGGCTCCTTTCTCACCATCTATGAGGACCATTTCTACCACACCCCGTACCCACGTAGACCAGAGGTATGGGAAACAATGTGAAGAATGTGCTGCATTAATTAATGCACACGTGCATGCATGACGGCCGTCTCAAGCTCCACCACATCTGATACACACGTATACATGTATTTAGATACTGCTGTAAATATCTACTCCTTTTCATTGAGGGATGAATTTTAACGTTCTTCTGTTGTCTGTCAGGTAGGAGATGTGAGGGTGAGCTTCTCCTATGCAGGCCTCAGTGGGGAAGGGTTTTATCCTGCTCCCGCTGAGACGGTGAGTTGGTCCTAGATTCCAGGTGTCTATGTTGATCTGTTTGCTAATCATGGACTTAATATCTCCAGTGTATCTTGAGTATACTTTGAAGACATGATGGCCATTTGGTACGATCAAAAACAATATATTTTTTAGAAAAGCAAGCGTGAATAGAGTCGTTCCTTTTAAGTAAAAGTACTTGAGTTGACATCCTTCTCTTGATGATGACTGTTGACCTCAGGTCAGTGTGGTAGCAATGCAGAGCGGAGAGAATCTGAAGTCCTATAAGACCAGGTCAGGACACCGACTTGAGTTTCTCTACCTAGAGGAACTCTCAGCACAGGTGGGTCTACTCAATACATACATACTCTCAGATTGGTTTCTTGCGGTGTGATTGTGGAAAAAAAATGTTTACAGCAGCAGATACAAGTTGTGAAGCATTTCAACTGTCATATAACTGAATAATATATTTTGTCCCTAGGAAGTATTCGAGAAGGAGCACCAGTCCAATGCCATGAGGACTTGGGGGCTCAGGTTTGCTGGCTGGGCTCTTATGTTCCTTGGTATCAGTTTGACCACACGCATTCTTTACACACTGGGTAAGCATTTGCCGCTATATTACAATTACAATTAGGGCATTTAGCAGACGCTTTTATCCAAAGCGACTTACATCAGTTAATACACACATTGACACACCGACGGCAGAGTCAACCATGCAAGGTGACAGCAAGCTCGTCAGGAGCAGTTAGGGTTAAGTGTCTTGCTCAGGGACACATCAACACTCAGCTAGGAGGAGCTGGGGATCGGACTAGCAACCTTTTCGGTTACAAGACAACTGATCTACCTCCTGAGCTAAGCCGACCCCGCTATGGAAGACAGAAAGATATCCTATTTGTTTCAGGATCAGATTATTGATCAGCCTTGTGTTTTCTCCACAGTGGATTGGCTCCCTGTTGTCAGAGAGGTTGTTTCCTTGGGGCTGAAACTGTTCGCCTTCTGCATCTCCTGTTCGCTCTCCCTTCTCGTCATTGCAAGTGGTTGGCTGTTCTACCGGCCCCTAGTATCTCTTGGTCTGGTAGCGGTAGCCCTCCTTCCCGTGCTCATTGGCCGCGCTCGCGCTCCAGCCAAGAAGAACCAGTGACATTCAGGCTCATGTGTTTTGTCCGCTTTACATTCGGTAACCTCGTCAAATGTTTTGTGGCGTTGATTTGCGTCCAGAGATTTAGACTGATTGTGCTTTAGATTGTTTTAGTTAATTCTGTATGTTTGTCTCAATTCGATAAAATGTATGATGGGTACTTTACTGAATACTTTAAATGTTTGCCAATCAAGCCAAAATGAATTTGTATGTACAGTGTTAAATGTTACACGGTCATTCACAAGTTGAACTTTATTCTGCACTTATTACTTTTCCTGACTAAATGCATGTGCCTTTTTGCATTGCAAATGTTTGCTTGCAGGATTTACATAAAATATATATTTTTACTTCTCATTGTGTGTAAATCCAGCCAAAGAATAAACTCTTAAAACCCATTAAGCATTCATTCAAACTCATTCATTAATGCAAATTATCTCAAAGTAATTTATTACACAAAAACACCAAGTTACATTTGTGTTTTAACAAAATGAGTTTCCAGTCTTCTCAGATTTGTGCATGTGATCATAAAGCACATAGGTTTTAGTTTTTTTTCTCAGTAAGAAACACATTAGAACTCAATTTCGAGTTCATGTGCATAACTGTATCTTCAAATAATTAATGACTATAGGTCACAGTGTATAGGTACTTCACCCTTCTAGTTGGCTCTTGGAAACATTCCTTTAGAGCAGCAGGAAGGGCTTAAGCACTTTATGCTGTTGGCAGGTATGACACCATAGGTCCCCTGGCTGACCTCTTGGATAGCATGGTAATTGTAAAGAAGGTTGCTTTCAATATGGCAAAATGACTCAGGTTAAAAGTACAAAAAAAAAAGAAGTATTTCTCATGACCTCAAAGTTGAATACTGACAAAACTACTTGCCTTAGACAGAAAATAAAAAGAATTACACCTTTAGTAAAAACGGGTGAGCACAGTCTCATGTGTGGATGTGTTTGGGTCGGTCGTAGGTGGCGGGGGGGGGGGGTGGTCCGTTGGTTCCTCTCTCGCGTTGCTCCCCCTCCACACTCCCACGTCAGGAAGCAGTGGCCCCTCTACAGCAGAAGACACTTGTTGCTCTTCTTGCCCCGCCGGGCCTGTAGCGCCGCCCTGGTGGCCATCTCAAACACTTCCCTCACGCCATCCTTTGTTTTCGCAGAGCACTCCATATATCCGAAGGCACTGATCTTGTTGGCCATGTCACGGCCTTCCTCCGGTTTCACGGGCTCCTATCGGTGGGAAGAGACATGTTAGAGTAACTAACTACTAACTGATTACTCGATGTGCATCTATGTACGTTTGTACATAAAAACGCAACTTTCTGTGCACTTTTACGATGTTTACCTGCTTCATCTTGGCAAGCTCCCGGCGGGTGTGCTCGTCATTGCGCAGGTCTTTCTTGTTCCCCACCAGGATAATTGGAACGTTGGGGCAGAAGTGTTTGACCTCGGGGGTCCACTTCTCTGGGATGTTCTCTGAGAGGAAGAAGGAAACGCAGAAATGTTAGCGACAATCAACACAAACTTCAGAAGTGAAGAGGTTGTTCGCAACCTCTGGTATTTTCTAAATTCATTCATTTTTTCTTAAGTGTACTGATGTTAATTAATCACTATAATTTCCACATTCGTAATGAAATTTCAGGCTCCTTAAGTAGCCCTGCTTCTATAGGGATTAAGCTTCTATCAATCAAACAATATATATGTTCTTCTTTGGTCATCCCTCCACTCAATTGATCCTCTTGAGATGGGTGCTCTTCCTTACCAAGACTGTCGGGGCTATCGATGGAGAAACACATGAGAATGACATCAGTATCTGGGTAGGAAAGTGGACGCAATCTGTCGTAGTCCTCTTGACCGGCTGTATCCCAAAGAGCCAGCTCAACCTGCATGTAAAAAGTGAAAATATTATACAAAGCCGAACCCTAGAAAAGTTATTGATCAAATGCATGAATAAATCCAAGCACTGATGTGTTTTAACATATTAATGATACATTAAAAAAAAAAAAAATCAATCGAGAAGAGACATGATTGAAAGGAAGTCATCCATACCTGTTTGCTATCCACCTCAATGTCAGCAACATAGTTCTCGAACACAGTGGGTACATAGACCTCTGGGAACTGGTCCTTACTGAACACTATGAGCAGACATGTTTTTCCACAGGCTCCATCCCCCACTATGACCAGCTTTTTTCGAATTGCTGCCATAACTTAATTGGGAAAGAGGAAAAATAAAAAAGGTTATGTAGGGAGGTTTTATTCAAGCCAATGCAAAATACAGTAAATTGAGGGCTATTTATTAATATAAAAAAAAAAACTGCCACCCCTCATGTTACAAACAACGATTCCTCAGGCGACTCTAATTTAAGTCTATGCTATTAATTTGTTTGGGAAGCCAGACATCAGCACAGATGGACGTTTTCAGACAGAGGGTCACCTCGACACATCATTAGGGTAACGATTGGTTAACAGATTATCGGTTAAACGATTGGGTCAATCAGTCCTTGCACTGCACACAGTTCAATCACAACACACGTAACAAGTCATAAACAAGGACATGGTTTGTCCATCATGTTTCATTGGGACAGAATGACCAACGTTACGCCATCATTGCCTCTATTTTACCTCCCGAGGAGGATGTTGTTTACCAAAGACTGCGCTAACGATAGCTTGTTAGCAGTGGACATCTTTGCCAGGTTTTTAGACAACATTGTCGTGCACTAAATGTTAACGGTGTTGCCCACGGTACGAGTTTGGCACTAATACGACCCAATGTGGACACATGTTTTGTGACTAAACGATCAGATACACCCGGGATGGTCCCGACGATACATTTCGACATTTCGATCGCAAGGCTCGGCTAACGCAGCTAGCAAGACGGAAGTGGAGCAGAATGTAGCTCAGAGGCTAGGCGGCTCGCGCTGAAAAGCTCGTAGAATCATCAGTTTACTGCGGCGGAGACGAGTCGACTCCTCACGTCGACTTTGTATTATGGATCGCCCAATGGCGTGAAATACAGTTCTTACCTACTAATGGGGTTTAAAGCAATATAATTTCCTGATATATTTGACTGGCCTTCTTCGTCGCTGAATAACTGCGAGACTGCCTGTTCTTGGGTTTGCTTGGGGGCGGGTGGTGTGGGAGGGAGGCTGGGGGCGGGTGGTGTGGGAGGCTGGGGTTGGGTGGGGTGAACGTGGAGGCTGGAGAACAAGCTAACCCTATGTCGGCAACTTATCAGACTGTAGACTCGAGGCTACTCTTTCAGATGTAAGAATAAGAATAATAACAAAATAAGAAAAAAATAATTATACGAATAATCATCAAAAATCCATCAATTTTATTTTTTTGTTCTACATAACTTCTTTCTGTTTTCAATTTAATATCTGAGGACTAACAATTGCAAAATAGAAAATGTTTTTCTTTCTTTAGTTGTTTCTTTGTCTTTTCCTTGTTTTTTGTCATCAATTTATTTTTATTTATACATTTTAATTTATTAATTAATATAAAACTGTAAGGCGACTGAAGTCCTGAAATAAGTAGATTCATCTTTATAAAACATATATTTTATAAGTAATAAAAGAGAAGTATCACGTTCAAGAAAGAAATCGAACTGCTGGTGTGGTGCAGTGTGGCAATGGTTCTTCTTGCTCTAATCCTGCTAAGAGGCTTTGAATGCTATAATCCACTTCTTCAAACTTCATTATTCTGCTGGTGCATTTTGATGATGTATATATTACGTTTCAAACGAAACCTATATGATTGCAAAAGAGAACACTAAAGGGTGATTGTGCAAAACCCTGTCAGCCATTAAAGTGAATGCTGCACCAGCTGGAGCTGACTCGTAAAAGATCACTTCTCACATTGCCCTGTATCGCACAAAGAAATGCTTCTAGAGGGGGATTACGATCCTAAATCTTCACTCTATTATCATCTGGTTTGGAGATTTCTCATCCATTCTATTGTTCTCTGGTAGTATAATGTATTTATAGACGCTTTGTAGTATAATGTGTTAATAACTTCCCTCAAGAAAAATGTGAGCATTGTGTAAAACAGCAGCACTCAGCTGAGTTTATTCAGGCCTGGTTTGGGTGAGAGATCCAAAACAATTCACATGTGATACAGAGACCACCAGGTTAGAGTTGGCTTCTAAGTATGAAATATAAGATATCACAGTCACTGTCTACATAGCAAAATACAAACAGGCATTTCTTGAGTATCTTGTGAAGTTCCATTATTAACCTGCCTGACTTCATATAGAGTATCCTTGGCTTGAAAAAATAGTAAACTGTAATGTTTACAGTTAATAGAAACTTCCTTGTTACTATTTCTAAGAACACATGCAATATAATTATTTCTTTCCATGAATGGTAAAAATATAACAAGACTATTAATAGAATCAAGTCTTCAGAAAATTTTGAGTTAGGACTATTTGTCGGTCTCTTCCAAGTTGTCAATTGTTAGCACTAGTTGGCCTCAATCCTTAACTTTATATAAATATCGTGAGTTATACTTGCAATATGACAATGAACGGTTCCAAAGCATCTCCGATGTAAACCTATCATTCTCGGAGGATCCTGAGTGCAACTATAGATGGCATCGCAAATTAGTGTTGTTCATTACTATAACGTCTCCATATCCACGTTACAGAGATAGAATGCGTATACAGAGAGCTTAAAACTATTCTCTTCTGGTCTATGAGATGACATAAAGTAGACAGTAAGAAGGAGGAAGGAAGAAAAAGCAGTTCTTGATACGCTGGTCCGCCGGCTCGTGTGTATCCTTGTGTGCATGTCTAGCTGTCCTCCCCGTTCTCTTCTGCCCCCTTGATGAGCCTCTTGTTGCCCCGCTTCCCCCCCGGTCCTCGGGGTTTGGAGAAGGCCTGCTTCAGGGTGTGCTCCATGGGGTGCACCTCCTCATACAGGAAGTCTTCTGTCAGTCCGTCCCCACTGTCGATCTCCATCTGCACACACACACACACACACACACACACACACACACACACACACACGCACACACACGCATGTACATCCATGCCCGAATTCATACATGCGCATGAACGTACATACACACGTGTGCACGTAAACGGAAAGACACGCACACACCCATACATAAACACGTAGACCAACACACACACACACACACACACACACACACACACACACACACACACACACACACACACACACACACACACACACACACACACACACACACACACACACACACACACACACACACACAATGCTCTCAAAACATATATGGAAAACGATCATATAATTTACATTTGTAAATAATGTGATGTCACTGGAGATCATTTCGGTGACATGTTGTGCTTTCCGTGTTCCGTGTTGTGTAACAGGCCGCCCTGCACCTTTTTGGTGACCTCCAGCTGGTAGTCTCGCTCCACCTCATCGAGTAGTCTGTTCTTACAGCTGGAATACAACATCCGTTCCTTGATACTGCAGCTGTACCCAGGCATTGAGTAGATAAACACTGAAAGAAAAGTAAGACATTTGTGTAAAGACCTGTTGATTTGCCACCATTAAGAGAGTAATGCAATACACTACTTTAAATGGACAAAGGATCACCTATAAGGAAAGCACATCACATCATGCCCACAAACAACATATTTATTTCATGGAGTCCTATGTCTGAAACACAATGTCGATTCCTGCAATAGCTCCAATTGTATCCTAGTTCTACGTACACGCATGTCTATTTGAACAAAAGCACACAAACGCACACAAACGCACACATACACACACACAGACACACACTCCGGGTTACCCAAGGCCTCCTGGAGCTGGTCTTGGTGGGAGTGTTTGAAGACGAAGAAATGGTATCTGGGGGAGTCAGTGGGAATCCTGTAGGGAAGCTCTCTGGTCTCTGTGGGGTTGGTGTGTACCAGCTCAATCGTCTCCCTCTCTACATCCAACCTCTGGAACGTGTACAACCAGTCACTACAGTTCATTCAATACTTCGAAAGAACAACATAAACAAGCAATGTATTTATTTTAATCAGCATTGCTATCAATCAATCAATGGCAGTGATGGAAGATTATCACGGTTCAAAAATTGAAAGTGTACACAGGTGCAGAAGTGCAGACATAACTTGTGACGTCGCCATGCTTTCATTATGCCTATTTGAATGGTTGCTAATTTCAATGGTTTAAGTGGTGCTAAATTACTGGGGAATACTTTCAACTTCTGCCCCTGTAACCCTCATTTTAAATTAAGGTATACGTGATCATAAAAAATGTTGACAAATGAAAAAGTTAAATAGTTATTATAATATACTTATTTTAAAACAACTTACTCTATATCCTAACCCTTACTCTATATTCTATATATTTATACTTTAAACAGCTGGTTGTTTGATGGGTTTTGACTCATGGACTGAATAAGTAAAAGACTGCACAGCTCACCAGTTGGATGTAGTTGTTGTGAATGAGTGCACAGCTCACCAGTTGGATGTAGTTGTTGTGAATGAGTGCACAGCTCACCAGTTGGATGTAGTTGTTGTGAATGAGTGCACAGCTCACCAGTTGGATGTAGTTGATGCGCTTCTGCTTGAGCTGCCTCAGAGCACCTTTGGCCTCTTCTTGTAGGGGGAACGCCAGACCTTGAAGAGTCTGTGGCCTTTTGTCTAGGCCAAATTCCATGGTCACCTGCAAGCAGTGAAGGGAAAACACTCTTAACCAATCATAAGGGGGAGACGTCAAATATCACCGCCTTAAGCCCATTGGACGACCAGAGATGGCTGCATACCTTAGCCCGACCAGTCGGAGTGATTCGCCGGCGTTCATCCTGTGGATAGGATGAACAAGGTGTTCTTAATCTCCCTCACTCTCCCGCACATTATGGCTCTCTAATTCTCATTAAACACAAGACGTTCAAACAAAGAGCTTCAACTCACCCAGACAACTTTGTCCTGAAAGGAACAGAGAAAGGTCATGCATGGTTAATAAAGCATCCTAGACTGTGGGCTACATAGACAATGGGTATCTTGTTGGAGCTGAGTATAGTAGCGTCCGTGTATAGGGTTTGTACATTGCAACGTCAAATTGCAGTGAAAGTCATTTTCCGGTGCATTTTGGAAGCATAGGATAGGATTGAAAGTTAGCTGCACCGTAATGCTTTTTGGTCATTGTTCAGTACTTATTCGTGAAAGAATTGATCAATATAGGGAGACTTAAATGCTGTGTTTGAAACTGCCACAATTTCTCTCATGCAGGACATGGCAAAACAAAGTAACAGATAAGGTTAAATTACATTTAAGTTGATTTAGGATGTCACAGTCTTACAACGTGATGTACATGCCCTATAATAGTCTCTGTGCATTTAGCGTACCTCTGTGGCTTTAAGTCTCTGCAACTCCTGCTCGGCTAGTGTGAGGGGTGCAGGTGAAGAACAGGAGGCCATGTGCCGCAGGTACCCCTGGAAGCACAGGTCGTCCTGCGACCAGAGAAACAGAACAAGCAACACAAAAATCGTTTTCAAAATAACAACACAATTCTTCAAAGATTGGACAGGCAAACAGATGGATGGACTGAAGGATGGACAGATGGATGAATGGATGTGGACTCGGAATGTGTTGATGGATGGATAGTACGTTTATGGATGGACGTGTTTCACAAACCTCGATTGTACCAAACATTTCATCTTTGATGTGACCTCCTCCAAACTCTTTCTTCAGTGTGGCTCTGGTAGCTGCGTAAACCATCTTCTGCCTCACCTGTCGTGGTCGAGAGCACAGAAGAAATGCAACAAGACTGTCACTTCATCATCTTCATCTCAAATACGTGAAAAACTGATAAACACCAGAACTGTACCCGTAACTAGACCACCAGCTCCTGTATGAACTCTGCTGCTGTACCATCAATGTTTCTTAATATAATGTAATGTACAAAGTCTGACCTATTGTTAAACAACTGTGAAATTAAATCTTGATTGATGTGTACTGTCCCTGCCAAATCCATCTTAAATAAATAATCATCAAGTCAGTAAGCAACATTAATTCACATACTGGTGATGAGTCCGGTGACCAAGCCATGAAAACCCATTCATATCCATGTGCATTCTGGGTATCGAGGCGGTAGAGGATGAAGCAAGGGTCCCCAGCCCCTAGCAGGGGGAGCAGCATGCTGTCGTAGTCCTTGTCCCAGCTCTGTGTCGGCTCTCTGTAGGAACCAAGCACCAATTCCTCTGGAGACGACATCAAGCACCCTGTCATTCACCACAGGGCTTACGCCTCAAACTTTACACAGAGTCATGACACCGTTTAACTTTTGAGTGTGATAAAAGAAAAAGCTGAGTACCATTTCTGATGATGATCTTCATTATTCTGATGGGGCCTCCCCTTGCCCTGGCCAGAAACTCTTTGAGCTCAGATGTTGCTGAAGTAACCAGATATAAGGCACACAAGTCAAAACTAAAGACAGGGAGGTATAGCTAGAGACAGAGTTTCTTAAGTAAGAACCTGAGACTACAGTCCAGGGAGAACATTTGATCTGAGGCCAACCAGTCACGCTATCGCCTGGTGCGACACAGATAAGGACTGCATATACGTCAGAATCGACGTGAAGCTGCTTCATTTGTTCCTCTTTGATGATCTTGGATATGATTCGCATTTTCTTCTAAACGGATATTACAGAACACAAGAGAAAAAAAACTTGCTTTTGTTTCTCCTTCTCTCTCCCCATGGTTACCAAACTCAGTGGTCTCATTAATGATGTAAGGACAGGTGAGAGAGCTATGCTTCCTCCAGCCCTCTCTTTCGCGCTCCAATTACACCAATGCCCTAATAAAATAACCTTATGTGTGGAGTATTGGTACAACTATAGCTAATAGCTTCCACTGCATCCATCAAATGTTGGTTTCTAAACTTGTTCATTTCCAAATAAGTCAAGTAGACTCAGATTCAACCCTTTACGTCATTGCTTTGCAAATGTTTTAGTATCAAAGTAAATATTTAAACGTATGGATGCTCTTCTGAACAATCAAGCAAAAGGTATGACATTGCAATGATGAAACTACCCACTATCACTACCTATAAACCATGGTTAACTTGAGAAAAATGACACACATGAACACACAAAAAGAAAAACAATAAAACCTGCGAAATAAAAGTAATTTACCGTTAATTCCAGTTTGGTGGGACATCTTTTGGCAGTCAGCTTCTCCTCTTCAGAATCCTCTCCCTCTCACACTCCAGCACTCCAGAACTACTGTGTCGGCACTTCTTGTTGCGCTGCAGGGGGGGCAGTGTCTGTACTGGCAGCAGACAGACGTGGGCCCACGCGCTTCGGTGACATAAACGCCTTGAGGGTGACTCGGGAGAATCCTAACACTTGAAATGCGATCTGCGGAACTGTGGCTGATGAGTAATAACAGTCCTGTCAAGGGATAGGCCACCTTAACCACTGATCTGAAGTTCTATGCATATCAATAACCACACCATTGACGGGTGTTCAGTGGGTGTGTGAAAATCAATGACTAGAGATATGAATGCTGAGTAGGCATACATTTTTATTTATTGCATTAGATAGGGAATGATTGTGGACCACGTACTATTACGATATTAAATCACTTAATCAAATATCAACTTACAGACGTATCGTCATGATCTCAGATATAAGCCATCTGGTCATGGCCGTTGGATACCCATCAGTATACATTTTGAGTGACAACAAAGGTTGTATTCTTTAAAAATCATGTGCAAACCGTAGAGATGACATGCAAATTACAGTAATAATAAAGGTAAAATAAAAAGGTATGTTAAGTTTTGTTGTAGGTTGTTTTAGTTACGTTCTGTTGTAAATTTCCATGACAAATGTGTGGGAGACAAAATATATCTCCCTTTATACAACAACGAAAAATTAAGCTATTGTATAAACAAATGGACCTTTGAACAAAGGGAAGAGGGAAAGGGGAGGAAAGCAAGAGACGAGGAAAGGGATGGAGTTTGTCGAACAGGCTATCAGAAGAAGTTATTCTATACCTCACAAAGACACACACAAACACACAAACGCCCAGGGTCACTCACTTGGGGTGAGAGAAAGATAAGTGTGTGGCTGTCCGGTGAGGTTATCAGTGATGGGAATCATCCATTATTCACTTAGTGGTGAGTACACAACCCAAGCAGCTATGCATTATTAAACACATGCCCCCTCTACTTCAGCCACACAAACTTTATTTTCAGCAACAGCTTTTCAAATAAAAGACAAAAGCTTGAAAACTTTTACCAACGTTTATTCAGTCTAGTGTCAGTCAGCCTTTGGTGGTCTCAACAATTGTCACAACAATGACACTGGTGAGAGAGCCACCAGGACAATATCCATCAAGTAAGCCTGAGTGTAAGTGTAGAATCGTTTAGCACCATTAACAAGCAAGCGCCATTAACACTAATCCTATTATTATCGTTAGAAAAACCGCACTCAAAAGAAAACGGGATAATGAACTCACAGATGGACCTTTTGTACTCATGCCTGATGATGTAGAAGAATCTATTTTAAAGATCTAGAAAAACAAATTTAACAAAATAGAAAAACACAAGTTTTAATCTCATATAAAAACACAGTTGAATACATTAAATCGTCACTTAAATAATGAAAACAACCAAAAACGTTACAAGATATATTTTCACTCTGTACACAAAAATATGATAAAAAAAAATATTAAACAAAATGGTTTGAAATCATATTGGAAAAGCTCAAGTTTTTCAGTCAACCAACGACACATCAAAATGTGCCGTTCGCATTCAAGGTGCAAAATGACGGGACACAATCCCATCTCCACAGCTCTAAACTTCATCAACGCACGGCAGCCAGAACGTCTGAAAATAAACAAAAAATAACAGAGAAAGAATTGAATCACTCGTCCATGGGTGTACTTAAGGAATAGCATAGGGAGGTGTAACGTTTGCGTATGACGGGGTCTCACCATGTTAGTGCAGGCACTGGCAAATGTCATGTAGCGTGGGTTAAACTGCAGAGTGTTGATAGGGCCAGCGTGTTTCCCGTCCAGCACAGCGACCTTCATACCACTCTCGGTGCTCCACACATGGACTCTCCCATCTTCCGAGCCTGCCCATCACGACGCACAAAAACACAATATTTGTAGGAATTAAATTAGTTTTGCACAGTTATCAAATAGCATACATTTGCCAGGTAATTCAGGGGCTTACCAATCATGACAAACTGGGAATCTGGAGTGAAGCAGGCCTGCAGTGGTATTCCATTGCTATTGTTGTAACCCTTTAATAAATAAAAGACACGATAACATGTTTCATACAATGCCATTATGGAGGTGTATGCAATTGATCGGCTTCTTGGCTTTACTATAATGCTCTGATTACTGTAGATCTCTTACAGAGAAGGTGTGTAGCACGGATCCATTGTAAGCGTGGAGGATGCAGATCGCACCGCCATTGGTCGAGACGAGGATCTGCTTGCCGTCGCTACTGAACGAGAGTCCGGTCCACTCACAGACACGACTAAACCTGGTCTCAAAGGCTGCAAAGGGACCCTTTTGAACCGGGAAAAAAATGTGGTCATAGAAAATTACTTAAGGATTGATTCACTCAAGAGGTATAAAAACAACCTTCATTTGAACTGTAACCAATCATTGATTTTAACTGTTACCAATATATAGACTAAGTAAATGTGAGGCTATTCATGCAACAACAAAAAAAATTAATGACGTTTTGCATGTTACCTTGTCAAAAGCACGGAGGTCGTACAATTTAATTGTTTGCGATTCGACGCCTGCGGCAAAAATCTGCCCTTCAGGGTCAAACGCGCACACAGTCCTCCCCAATGGATTAGTTACGCCCTGAAACACATGCATTACACACTCAAACATGAGCTTAATTCTTGTTCTATTACCAAACAGTAATAGAGCAAGAGGAATGCACAACATATACAATAACACATATTGAAAAGAGATTGAAAAACATATTTTACATATTTAAGATATCAAACAGCAGTTATTGGAACCGGTATATAACAATCAATATAAAAATAGAATGCCTCTTCCTTTTTTTACCTAAATGCATTCAAGTTTAATTGAATTGGGTTAGGGTTAGGCTAATTGAAGAAATATTAAAACTTATATTAAAATGCACATGTTATAGTATCCCATTATACGTTTTCTGCTGTATAAGTACTGAATTTTACTTTATTTTAAGACGAAATGTTACTAAACCACTCACCTGACAATTTTGAGCACGCAAATCCCAAATCCTAATCGTTTTATCCAACGAACCGGAGATAAATGTGTCGTCCACTGGTGACATTGAAAGAGCCACAACTCTGACAGCATTCATGGATAATAAAAACAATGCAAACAATGTTATATTCAGATAAAATCATTCATCTGTAAAATTGTATCAAGTCATAAAACCATATCTTACTGATTAACAGTGATGGGTGGCTCTGCTTACCTATCAGTGTGACCAGGGAAATAACATATGAACTTGTTGTCATTGAGACACAGGTATCTGATTGTATCTGGAAATAACCAAGGTGGATGGTTTAATAGCTGGAACATTTTAACGGTGTGCATTTATTTGAACTGCCGTTGACTTGAAATGGTGCGGTCTTTGCTTATGCTGGATATTTCCTTTACCGTCTAGTTTGTTGGAGGTGTAGACTGCGGTGGACGTATCTCGATGAGAGAATCGGATGAGGTCCACTCCGTACTTTTTACTGTACAGAGTCCGATTCGGCCTACACATTTGGATTCAGATCAAAAACAATGCATCAGAAAATTCAATGATTTATTCCCATTTGAAACAAACGCGCCTTAGTTGACGCCTGTATGAATACTACGGAAACAACATGTGATGAACATCTGACAACACATTTGAGTCCCATTTTCCCAGTCTTACTTTCCCTCTCGGATGTCATACAACACGATGGAGTCGTCGTCACTACTTGATATCGCACTCTCGCCATCTGGGCTGTAATCCACGCAATTCACTTTTCCACTGTTTTCTTGATAGGTCCTGGCGACCCTAAAACTTCGTAATACGCTATCTGTGATTTTCATAGTTGCGCATGCGCTCTTCAAACTGGACGGTGAAAAAACAACGTTTTATTGCTTCCTTTGCAGGATGCAAAGTTATAGCCAAAGGAAAAACTAAAATAAATCGTATTTATTGTTAACATAACGCAAGGGGCTATTAATGCTCAACCAGAAACAGTGAGCTCAGATGGATGTTTGTTTTATTTAACACATCCACAGGATGAGCGGGGTTTATATGGTAAGTTCTAAGAGGAAAACACCGGGCAGTGTTTAGACCGAAAACGAGTTTACCCATCTAAAGAAAGGCGGAAGTGACGAAGGCAAACAGGAAATAATCACATTTGAGAATCTAAACAATGTTCCGATTTCTTTATAAGTCCATGGTTCCGATGAGATGTATTTCAATTATTCAACAATAACCTAAAGTGTTATTCCGGGGGAAATCTAATAGAGGGTGCACTTATACACAAACAGCTCCACTTACGCCACCATTACGAGATGTTGGTGAAATAAACACATAGCCACAAAATAGAAAATGAAAGGATACCAAAATATAAGTAATCCTTTTACCTGTTACATTTGCATGCCAAAATAACCATCTGGATTATTGTAGGGAAAATTCTAGAATGTTATAGCCATCTAGGCCTACCATCGTTACTTCTTCTGACATACGCTACCATCTGTCTTCACCTCAGCAGCAGAGGGCGCCGTTTCCCATTTTAACTGAAAACACCAGAATTGTAATGTTATTGACATGAGGACATGCAGAGTTATCCAATGGACCGACTGCCGTGTCCTGAACAGGTGGAGTTCTGTGAGCCAATCGCAGGCCTCCTTGTGGTGGAGCTAGCCTGAGGACTATAGAGTGGCGAAGTCACGCCCCTTCCGGTAGGGCTCATGGGACCTATGAGATCGAAAAATATGAATGGGTGTCAATGGAGAGAAAATAATTATTTTCTGGTCCCAGTCTTTATATGCCCTGGATTACACATATGTTGTTTATGGATTTAAATGATAATTTTTCATGCAAAGAAAACTAAAAATGTTCGTGAAGAAGTTTGATAATTTTAGGTTTTATGTGAGGCCGCTTTGTGAACTACAGCTCTTCGCTGCTCTCGACGCATATGATATACGTCACCACACCCGCCCTTGGAACTCGGCACAGAGATGGCGATCTCTCTGCCCCACTTCACCGCTTTTTCCAAGGGGAGGATAAAAGCATCGAAAGAGGTGAAAACCATTATAAGTCGGGGCACGTGCAGAGTTTCAGTTATGCCGATGGGAAGATTGTCGGTCTTCTCCACCCCAGTCGCAGGGAGCGTGACGCCACATACGAGCCGTGTAGTCTTTCTCGTTGTGTTTTCTCTACAGCCTTTATCTGAACAATTGCACAATAAACAGTCGAACTCTTTGCATGAAAAATTATCCTTTAAATCCACAAACAACATATGTGTAATCCAGGGCATATAAAGACCGGGACCAGAAAATAATTATTTTCTCTCCATTGACACCCATTCATATTTTTCGATCTCATAGGTCCCATGAGCCCTACCGGAAGGGGCGTGACTTCGCCACTCTATTCAGTCAGTTAGCGCCGTAGCCGTTACCACCGCAGCTCCCACAGATAAAGAATATACAATGTTAGAGCAAATCAATGGTAAGATCCATCTGATTGAACTAATCTGTAGGACCACCTGCTGTAATATCACACAAGACCCTGAGAGGAAAATGTCTGAACGACGGTAATATTTTACCACGAATATACCCCGGTCTCTCTCCGGTTGGGAAAGAGAAACACATTCAACTTATTTTAGTAAGCCGTTTTGTTTCTAAATAGCAAAAATTATGTAGGCCCCTATTGTCCTCAGACATTACATATTCTAGAAGTACCTTGTCTAACCCTCAATGACTGAAGGTCTAATAGAGTGGCGAAGTCACGCCCCTTCCGGTAGGGCTCATGGGACCTATGAGATTGAAAAATATGAATGGGTGTCAATGGAGAGAAAATAATTATTTTCTGGTCCCAGTCTTTATATGCCCTGGATTACACATATGTTGTTTGTGGATTTAAATGATAATTTTTCATGCAAAGAAAACTAAAAATGTTCGTGAAGAAGTTTGATAATTTTAGGTTTTATGTGAGGCCGCTTTGTGAACTACAGCTCTTCGCTGCTCTCGACGCATATGATATACGTCACCACACCCGCCCTTGGAACTCGGCACAGAGATGGCGATCTCTCTGCCCCACTTCACCGCTTTTTCCAAGGGGAGGATAAAAGCATCGAAAGAGGTGAAAACCATTATAAGTCGGGGCACGTGCAGAGTTTCAGTTATGCCGATGGGAAGATTGTCGGTCTTCTCCACGCCAGTCGCAGGGAGCGTGACGTCACATACGAGCCGTGTAGTCTTTCTCGTTGTGTTTTCTCAACAGCCTTTATCTGAACAATTGCACAATAAACGGTCGAACTCTTTGCATGAAAAATTATCCTTTAAATCCACAAACAACATATGTGTAATCCAGGGCATATAAAGACCGGGACCAGAAAATTATTATTTTCTCTCCATTGACACCCATTCATATTTTTCGATCTCATAGGTCCCATGAGCCCTACCGGAAGGGGCGTGACTTCGCCACTCTATATCAGTTTATAACTCAGAACCTGTGATGACCACATTCATGACGCTGGTATAGTATTTTAGAATATACAATGGGCAATTATTAAATAAAAATGCTTAAAGTCAAAGTCATGTGTCATCGTAATGATACTTTAATAAAGTAAAGTAAATATTGTTTTAGAGGATTTGGTCTTCTCCTCTAATAGGCCTACAGGGGTTCCAAACCTTTTCAATTCAAGACCCAAAAGAGACATTTGGGGTCTCCCTGGGACCCAAACTTAAAAATAATGCATCATGAATTACCATAAGATCTACATGTATAAACTTTTGATAAAGAACACAACAAACAAATGAAAGGACATCACAGCCATAATCCAATGTGCTGATGTGTGTGTACAGATAAGAATTTGCACAATTAACTTAAAAAAATGTGACAAAGAAGCAGCAAGTCAATACACTCAGTGTTCAGCTGGAGTGGGGAGTGCAACCAAGCATATAAAGTACACAGAACAACAGAAAGTTGTTGTCTTTTCATTTAAACATCACAATTGAGACTGACTGAAACACCGTTCACACTCAATGTTATCCCAGTTGTCAGGTCAAGGTGCACAGGAAGGGAAAGAGGGGGGGGGGGGGGGGCTCAGCACACAGCAATGGAGCTGAGCTAACACTCCTCTATTTTAATTAGGAAAATGAATTCACATATCAGTGTTTTTATGCATTTTACCCTGCAAATTGGCGACCCAATAACAAACAAATTGTAAATACAAAACATTTTTACCAAAACCAAATTTCTATTGATGTCATTACTCTGTTATTTTGTTCAATCAACAGCATCCATTCAACTAACCACTGGCTGTCCTGCCCCGCCAGCAACCTTCCTCTTGATAGCGTAGTTTTTCTTCAGTTCTCCAAGTTCCTTGACGCGCTCCTGGAAGCCAGGCTTGGCCTCTGACTTCTCTCCCTCTATCAGCAGGTCGATGTATTCAGTTGTAGAGAGTGGATCGGGCTTCAGAGCGATCTCTCTCAGGGTGTTGAGACACTGGGCTGAGCGCTCTATCAGCCTGACCACCTCCTCATGTAGGACGATGTACTCATTTTCCTTATTTTTGATGATGTCTGCGTCAGACATTTTTTTCTTCAAAGCCATCTCATACTTTTCTTTCAGCATCTTAAAGGTTCGTTTCTCCTTCACCGTCTCTGAATCCCAGTAGAAACTCTCACGTACATGCGCCTTTAGTGAGCACTTGCCTATACATTCAACGCAGGTAGCCACCAAGGTAAAGGCCTCACAATAATACATGGTATCAAATTGTACCTTGCATGATTTGTGGCAAGTGACATTACATTTGTTACAGTTAAGTGATAATTCTTTGGCTTTAACTTTAACAGGCTTTGTGATGCTGACCTCATACTCAAATGCCTCATTGGCTGGAATTGCCTCTTGTGTTTGGAGAATTTCCCTTTCTTTCTTAATCTCCTCAACTTTAGTTAAGCTCAATTTCATATTCCTCTGGAGATTCTCAATGGAGATCTCCAGCTGTGCTCTCTGTCTAAGCACCTCCTTGGTTAAGGTCAAGCTCTTGGTATTCATTGCATTTAGATTGGAAAATAATTTTTTCATGTTTTTGGTTCCCATGTCCCAACACTTTTGACCAGAAAAGCCCCCCCCGCCTTCTTTATCATCAGCAGCATCATCATCCTCATCATCATTATCATCATCATCATCATCATCATCATTTTGTTCGTTATTGAATTTGAAGCAAATTGGTAAACCACCCTTGCTTTTAGGACAGGGGATTCCAGACTCTTTGATTGCCTCGAGAACCTTAGGTTTTTTTTCACCTGCAAATGTCACCAAAATCTGGAAGTTCTCTGCCACATCTTTGCCAAATATGGAGAGCAGTGAGTCAAAGATGTATTTCTGCTTTGGTGTAAGCCGAACCTGATGCGCTTGGACCACGAGGCAGATGGCATCAATCTCGCTGACTCCATTTTGAGCTGAGAAAAGCCTTTGTAGCTGATCTATAATCATCCTGTCATTCTCTATGCCTCCTGTGTCTCCGAAACCCGGCGTGTCCACAATAGTCAGGGAGTAGTCGATCTGGAAGCCCTCTTGGTGGTTGAGCTTGTACACGGTGACTTCAGAGGTCTGGCTGTGAGTCTGAGACTTGGCCGTACCTTCGTCTACCAACTTGAATCTAAAGGTATCATCCCATGTGACCCCTAGGATGTAGTTGATCATCCTGTTGGCCAGGGTGGACTTCCCCACCCCAGTTTCTCCTAGAACCATGATGGTGCGGTTCTGTTTAAACAAGTCTTTTCCAAATATAAAGCATTTGCATCCCACCAATTTCATGGGCTGGGCTTTCAGAGGAAGAGTATAAACGTCCAGAGTACCTGGAGGTTCTATATTCTTCCTGCTTTCATTCTTAACAGCTTCTGCCAACCGCTTAGGGGGCGGCCAAATTAACTTTTCTTTTAAAGTATTTGTCATTGTAGCCCAATTTGTTAACTTCTCAGAATTCCGACTAATTCAAATGGTTGTAGGATCTTCTGAGGAGTTGAGAAGATAGCAGGAGGAACCCTGAAAGCCAACAATCAGTTTCCTGGCTTCCCTGGCTGGCTAACCAGGTTAGAAGAGATCTGGCTGCTGCTGTGTTGATTTGGACAGATTCCCTGGTGTGACCTGCAAACGAGACAAGACACATCAGGAAAACCTCCTTATGTTTATAAGCAGCTGATTCTGAACAAACTCGTCTTTGATATGGATGTGTTCTAATGCATTTCTAGTCAATGAAATGTATATTTTTGACCATTTAATTTTTTTAATTGAAGGGCCTTGCAGTCATAGAAAAAACGCCACAGTGGTGAAGGGACACTAGCTGAGAGCTTCATAACGCCTCATTAGTACTGATTGCTTAAGAGTACGTATAATGTATGCATTTTGTGAATGTTCCTAAATGTTTTAATTTGGAAAGGAAATTCCTGTTGGTTCCTCATGCCAAGATGGCTTATGATCAGCCAAATGCTGAAAAGAACCCACCTCATCTGTCTGTTATTGTACATTTCTTTATGGCATAAATGCCAAAACACTCTGTCTGTGTGAATAAGTATGTTTAAGCAGCGATACCTTATTACCTGAATGAGACGCAAAAACGACATAAACATAATAGTCTGTAACACATAACTTAATTGGAGACCTTCATATATCTTATATATGTACGATAAATACAAATCGCCATAATCCTTCACTTTTCATATTTAATATTAATATTATAAATATACCTAAAAAAATTGGTCGGTCTCTAAACGTGCACTGCACTGATATATGCTCGACTATTTGTCGGGGTTTGGTATTTTTACCTCAAAAACTGACGGAGTAGAGAGTTACAAGATAATTATTCACATATATATATATATATATATATATATATATATATATTCACAGATTCTCTGTGAATACCATATGAACAGAAACATGATTAAAATAGTGTTGATTACTTTGCAACCACAATAGTTAAACCAGAGCACATAAATAGCATCCAAATAGAGTATGTTTATAAAAGAATATGCTCTTAAAGACATTACAGTAGGCCTACAATGAAGTGAACGCACCTGGTTGTATCAGTCCGGACCAGGTCCAGGTTCAGCCTTCAACACAGATACCAGATCAGCTCCGGTTAGACCTAATGAAAAACTCAGTGTTAAATACGGCACTTGTTATAACATTATCCCAATGAAACTTTAAGATTTTATTTTATTTTTTACATAACATTAGTTTTAGGGCTCATCCATTTGGAAACGTTCCAAACTGGTCCACAATATCAGCACCACAACAACTCTATGTATAAGGTGTCAATATAACTGATCAGGGAATGTTTCTGTCCTACCTTGGCTGTCCGGGCTGCGTCTCCTATGAGAGCAGGAAGCATGTGAGCTCTGTCTCTCTACTGCGCCTCTTAAAGCTGTCATTAAATATTCTCTCAACCTAAAAAGGCTATCTATAAACCATATAATAATATCTTACTATCTAGATTCATCATCATCATCCTCATCATCAGCATCATCATCATCAATCCTTCATTTAACCAGGTAGAAATTCATTGAGATTAAAATCTCTTTTACGAGAATGACCTGGCCAAGATCGCCTTGAAAGAATTTCCCCTCCACCCTGGCCATGTTTTATAGCCTTTTTTATAGCCTTTTTCTGCTTATTTTCCTTCTCAGCACCATTTCTATAACAAATGCTTGCTTGACTAATTTAAATTCTGTGTTTGTGTGAGTGTGCGTGTGTGTGTGTGTGTGTGTGTGTGTGTGTGTGTGTGTGTGTGTGTTTGTGTGTGAGGGGTGATCGTCGATTCTTCAAAAAACAAAGTATATTATTGTAGTAATGTTTACTGTACATTATAGCTACATAATATTTACTGTATATTATGGTATGTCAATTATAATATTATAGGCTAATACAACTCACTTTCTTTTGATGTTTTACATTTAGGTAAAATATCGGTTTAAACAACTTAAAATATTCTCGTGCTAGGAAATGTATACACTCAGAGGATTTTAAGATGCTTGGATAAAATGTCTACCAAATGAAAAGTATATATATTATTGTATCATTAAAGTATGGTTTGATGAATCCTGAATGACAGCCAGAGGATGATTTCCCTCAACAACAAGACAACAGAACAAATTCTGAATTTATTTAGTTTGTATATTCAATACTTTGGTCAGTCAGACTCTAGAGTGTAAAGATGGGAACCCAAACTTTTTCTAAGGATCTAAAGATCACTCTGCCTGGCTCTTAAGAAGGGCCGGAGTAGTAAACAGTATGACACCAACAGGTCTACCCGAATATTAACACATTACATCTGATGATATATTTCTGTTACAGTATATATCTTTTGATGTACAATTTTTAGATCGGTTCAATTTACATTGCCATGGCACATTGTCAAAGTTCTATTTAAAACAAAAAGAAAGTAACCACAATGGGAAAAAAGCATTACCACCATTATCATGATTTTATTCAACCATTTTACTCGAAGTAGTGTAATACATTGTCTAACCATTTTTGTTATATTATTCAACAATTGTAGTGAAATTAGTGTAATACATAATGTTTGATACAGAGAAACATTCTGAAAAAGTAGGGAAAAGCCAAATGTGCATATTGAACAGTACATATTTAAATTAGAAAAAGAGTTGCAAATCTGCAAAACTGGAAAAGATGGCATGCATGTAAGTACATATATCCTGTATTCTACTAAATTAGGTTTATAACTAGGCCCAGACAAGATATTTCTCTGAATATTATCACTGAAAAAGGTGTCATTTTTATAACAAGACAATTTAAGAAACAAACAAAGAGCTTGCCTCTCCATGTTTCTTATTAGTGTGGGCTTGCATCTTTCTGACAGGTGATGTCATGCTCCATTCTGGTCATAGTCAATCTCAGTGAATGGGGCAAATGTTCAGTGAGTCTTGATCCATGTGGTACAGTACATTTATGTGATCGCACTCTTGCTCTGAGAGAAATTCTTGGAACTGCCTGTGTTTAAGTCCATTCACCCGGATAAAGTTAACACATGGCACCACGACTTTCACAATAGTTTCCCACATGCAGAACAGTGCTTGCTGGTGGATAAGGCAATGAATTTGCAATGGTCGTGCATGTCCTCGCTCATCCATCTCCCTGTTAATGTGGCCGATTAGCATTAGTGTACTGCGTGTCGAATGTCACAGACAGGACGAGCAGAACCGGGAACGATGAGAGGGACGAGGCTCTGGTGACATGGAGCGACGAGGTGGAGTTTGTAGTCTTGAAGACTGACTGAGGAGGGGCAAGCAGATTGTTTCGTGAGAGATATAAGGACAGTTGGTTAGAGACGGCGCGTTCTAGTGTTTTAGAAAGGAATGAAAGAAGAGTAGCAGTGTAGTTCTGGATGTCGGTGGTGTCAAGGGTCGGTTTCTTATGAAGCGGCTTGATTCTGTCTTGAAGGACACTGGAATAAGGCCTGAAGGGAGGGAGGCGTTGATAATGCTGATGAGAAACACTAATGTGGATGCTCGTAGTGGACTTCAGAAGGAAGAGACGGATTCAACACCCCATCTCCATCAATGGGTCTGCTGTGGAGAGGGTAGACCGCATTAAGTTCCTGGGGGTCCACATCACCAGAGACCTCACCTGGGGAGGAGCACACCAACCAGGTGGTGAAAAAAGCACAGCGGCGCCTATTTCACCTTAGGCGTCTGAAAAAGTTTGGCGTGGGGCCCAAGATCCTGGGGGCCTTCTTCAGAGGCACGACGGTGAGCATATTAACTGGATGCATCACTGCCTGGTACGGGAACTGCACTGCCAAAAGCCGCAAAATGCTGCACAGGGTAGTGCGGACAGCTGAGAGGATCAGCGGATGTGAGCTTCCCTCCATCCAGGAAACCTACAAGGCCCGGTGTGTCAGGAAGGCCCTCCGAATCATTGGGGACCCCAGCCACCCCAACCAGAAACTGTTTGAGCTACTGCCGTCAGGGAGGCGGTACCAAAGCCTAAGGGCCAAAACCCAGAGGATGTAAAAAATTTTTTCCGCCAAGCAGTCAGACTCCTGGAAAAACACACTACCCCCCAAACATCCACACGCACACCACAACAACAGACTGGTTTTTAACCATCTATTGTATTTGCACAGCATTTTTCTATTGCACAATAACCCTACCTGTGGCTGATATCACTACCACTTGAACACCCTACACTTCACACTTTATTACACCTCATTACCTTTTAGTATTATTGACGCTGCTACTTACTTATTTGTTTTTATTCTTATTTTTTTACTTCGTTTCTTTTCATATGGTTTCTTATCTTTATTTATTTTATCTTGTACTGTTGCTGCTATGTGAATGTTGAGGAACCAAGCCTACGATTTTTCACTCTTGTGTACTGTACAATAAGATGTAATAAAAGCGATTCTGATTCTGATTCTAATAAGGACCATTTTTGCAGCATTCATGACATCCATGCACTCAACACTCACACAATTTTTTTTGATTAATCGCGAGTTAACGATGACATTAATGCGATTAATCACAATTAAATATTTTAATCGCTTGACAGCACTAATATGTATATACATATCAGTGATATATATTATATATATATATACATCAGTGATATGTATATATATATATTAGTGCTGTCAAGCAATAATATATCTTATATTATATTATTATATTATATATTATAATATCTGATATGATATCAGATATTATACTACTCCCTCTCTCTCTATTTTCACGAATGGTTGGACTTCTGACTCTATACTGCCGCCTCGATTTCCGTTGGTATTGCTCCATTTCGTCTGGAGCACTCCTGAAAAAAAAAAGTGATTAAATGTGATTAATCACGAGTTAACTCACAAATACTATGCGATTAGTCTCCAAATTTATTTTTGTCGTTTCACAGCCCTAGTATTTATGTGTAACCAATAGAAGAAGTCGTCCATCTGGATGTTTACGTGTGTATTAACCAGTATAGTGAAGCCCACATGTGGATACATTTGACCTGTTATTGGCCAATGGTGGGACAGATGAGACCAAGAAAGAGCTTTTAAAATATGATTATTATTTTTTTAATCTAAAGGTATAAAATATGTAAGGGATAATGTGTAGAACGCCGGTCATTATCGGGAAAATAAGCCCTGACAGGGTAAATAGGACACCGACGCGCAGCGGAGGTCTCTTGCTTCACCCTGAAGGGGCTTGTTTTCGATAATGACTGGTGACGTTATATACATTATCCCGCTTATTACACGGCTACTTGCCAAAACGAAAAAATTATTTCACATGGTGTGTCTTTTTACAATTTATTTGTTACCATCGTTCGTAGTGTTGATCAGTAGAGAAATGGTCTGCCAAGACGCCATTAGAGGCAAAAAACCCTTTGTTTTCCTTGACGGCGTTCAATTATACTTAGCAACGGTGAATTATCAATTATAATTCACCACCGGAAGTTGTGAAGGGCCCATGCAAGTGAACGGAGCATTCCACGGCATTGAGATCACCTGTGTAATAAAATATTATATTGTTTATAGATAGCAAATTCCCTGTTGAACTCTTGCTGAACTGGACATTGCTGACTGCGCTATCCTGGTTCACCTCCTACCTGACGAATCGCAACTATCAGGTCACATGAAATGGCTCCTTATCCAAACCCTGCACTCTTGACACCGGTGTCCCTCAAGGCTTAGTACTGGGACCCCTAATATTCTCCCTATATACCAGATCCTTGGCCCTGTAATCACGTCACACAGTCTTTCTTATCAGTGTTATGTTGGAGACAGTAAACTATTCCTCTCATTCTCCTCCTCTGACAACACCCTTTTGCAACACGCATCTAAGAATGTCTGGCTGACATCACGACTTGGACGACTGCCTATCACTTGATAATTAACCTAGACAAGTCTGAGTTCCTCCTTGAGCCAGTGAAAGATTGTCCTCACATACACTTAATGGTCATTGCTGTATCTCCATCATCAACTGCGAGAAACCTTGGTGTCATACTCAGGCCTGCATTAACCTGCCATTGTGCCCTGGGGCTGAGAGGTTTCATAAGCCCCCTGAGAGGAGATCTTACAATGATTTTCCGACATTTCGCCGTAGACGACTGTGGCTGTGGTGTCAAGTGGCCAATGGGCCCACTTTTTTTTTCCCTCATGATAGGCCTCTGATTTTTGTAAGCCCCAAACAAAAAATCTCATTGTTTGGCCTACGCTGATCGGAGGGCCTATCATGAGCCAGTATTCAAATTAATTACAATTATTATTATTTATATTTTTTTACTGCAGCTAATGATAGGCCCCCTGATCGTTGTAGGCCCTGGGGCTTCAGCCCAGGTAAGCCCGTGCATTAAGGCGGCCTAGGTCATACTGGACAATCAGTTATGCTGCACCGTGAACGTGGCCCGATCCTGCAGATTTGCAGAACCGCCACAGGATCCAGCCCTTCCTCACGAGGGCAGCCGCTGAGCTCCTGGTCCCAGCGCTCGTCAATCTCCTGCTCTAGACTACTGCAACTCACTCCTGGCTGGACTCCCTGCCTCCGGGAACAAACCTTTGCTGCTTATCCAGAACGCTGCAGCACACCTTGTGTTCATAATCCAATGTAGTGTTGAGTACAGATAAGAATTTGAAAAATAACTTGAAAAATAAGGACAAAGAAGCAGTGAGTCAATGCACTCAGTGTTCAGCTGGAATGGGAAGTGCAGCCAAGCATATAAAGTACACAGAACAACAAACAAAATCCCAATCAGGGTAATAAACTCCTTATCTTATCGTTTAAACATCGCGATCGAGACTAAGCGAATCACCAGTCACACTCAATGTTATCTCAGTCAGAGAGCAAAAACTGTGTCAGGTCAAGTTGCACAGGAAGGGAAACAGGGGGGAACGGGGCTGAGCTGAAAAAACACTCCTCTATGTTAATTAGGAATATGAATTCACATATCAGTGTTTTTAAGCATTTTACTCTGTCAATAGGCGACCCAATAATAGAAAAAAGTTAAAAAACAAAACATTTTTACTTACTTGTTTAATTTCTATCAATTAGTCCTTACTCCGTTATTTTTCATGAAGAGCATCCTTGTAATTAAATCAAATCAAAAGCAGGCTTGGCCTCTGACTTCTCTCCCTCTATCGGCAGGTCGATATATTCAGGTATTGACAGTGGATCGGGCTTCAGAGCGATCTCCTTCAGGGTGTTGAGACACTGGCTGAGCGCTCCATCAGCCTGACCACCTCCAGATGTAGCCTATGTGAACATACTCTAGCTCCAACTGTTTGATGATGTCTTCAATTGACATTGCTGCCTTAGAGGCCATCTCATACGTTTCTTTCAGCTCCTTGAAGGTTTGTTTCTCCTTCAAAGTCTCAGAGCCCCAGTAGAAACCCTCACGGACCTGCGCCGATAGAGAGCACTTGCCTTT
Organism: Gadus macrocephalus; assembly: GCF_031168955.1. NCBI lineage: Eukaryota > Metazoa > Chordata > Actinopteri > Gadiformes > Gadidae > Gadus > Gadus macrocephalus. The sequence continues at coordinate 6,725,168 of NC_082394.1, forward strand.
ACATTCAATGCAGGTAGCCAACCAGGGGCGGTTTTCACAAAAGTTTTTGTCTTACAGCTAGGAGTGCCCCTAACTCGCACTAAAAGTTTAGTCAGAGTTTTATCTTCAAAGTAATGAGACCGACCTACTCATACTGAGGCCCAATCCCATTACAACCCTTCGCCCAAACCCTCACCCCTACCCCTCAAGCCTACCCCTTAAAGGAGAAATCCGGTTTAAAATGGATCTGGGATATGTTTAAGATGATAACGAGATGGGATGTTCGTTTGGGAGCACAAAAGCGCATGTAAACGCATTCTTAAATAGACTGTTTTTAGCCGATTCTACCTAAACGCTATAAACTGGGAACCATGGGGGCATCTTGTCATGGTAAAAACGAAATCGTTATTTTAAACAACTTAAAAGGCTAGAAGTAGCCTGACACTTCTTTGATAGTATAATATGGGTCTTAAAATATAAAACGAGTCATTGAGAACTTTGTAAGTGTACAGATTGTTTATTTAAAATTACATTTTATACACACAGTACCATCCGTCACCACCCGTCAACGCCATTTTGTTTTCAAGACTCGATAAGTCGATTGACGAACACAGAGCTTGTGTGTTGCTGACGGATGTCACAATCTCTGTGTTCGTCAATCTACTTATTATATGAGTCTCAGACTCACAGCCAGACCTCTGAAGTCACCGTGTACAAGCTCAACCACCGAGAGGGCTTCCAGATCGACAACTCCCTGACTATTGTGGACACGCCGGGTTTCGGAGACCCGAGCGGCATAGAGAGAGACAGGGTGATTATAAATCAGATAGAAAGGCTTTTCTCAGCTGGACATGGAGACAGCGAGATTGAAGAAATACGTCTTTGACTCAGTGCTCGACATATTTGGCAAAGATGTGGCAGAGAACATCCGTATTTTGGTGACATTTGCAGATAGCCAACGCCCTCCGGTTCTCGACGCAATCAATGAGTCTGGGGTCCAATGTCCTAAAATGAAAGATGGTTTACCGATTCACTTCAAATTAAATAACTCAGATAAAAAGATAACTGGTGCAAAAAAACAAGATGAGAACGAGGGGGGTGACATGGATCAGATATTTTGGGGCATGGGAACCAGAAGCATGGAACAATTATTTTCTGCTCTGTACGTCATTGAGACCTTAACCAAGGAGGTGCTCAGACAGAGAGTTCAGATGGAGAACTTCATTGAGAAGTTCCAGATTAAGGTGAAATTGGCCTTAACTAAACTTGGGGAGATTGAACAAGAATCTCAAGTTCTCCAAACACACGAATAGGCGATCACAGCTCGGCTGAAGGAGTTAGCTCTGCGGCCTAACCCGCTGAGCACGCCAGAGTACATCGACCTGCTCATTGAGGGAGAGAGGTCAGAGGCCAAAGAGGGATTCCTGGCACGGATTCAATCTCTGGAGACAATGAAAGGAAAAGCACTAATCATAGCCAAGGTTGCCAAACGAGAGAAACTTACCAAAACAGAGGAAGAATTATTTGTGGATAGAAAAGGCAAAAAAAAAAGGGATTTAAAGGGGCTTTAATATGCTTTACATATGAAAGCTTTTGATTTGATTGAATCAAATGAGAGTGAGAATTAACAGAGTAATGAAATTCATAGAAATTAGTTTGTTATTGGGTCCCCAATTGGCAGAATAAAATGCATAAAAACGCTGGTACGTGAATTCATATTCCTAATAAACATAGAGGAGTGTTTGTTCAGCTCAGTTGCTGCGTGCAGAGCCTCCACCCCCCCCCCCCCCCCCCCTTTCCTTACTCGTGAACCTTGACCTGACAACTGCGATAACATTGAGTGTGACACAATCTGTCTCGATCACGATGTTTAAATTAAAAGATAAGGAGTTCATTACCCGGATTTGGATTTTGTTTCTGTTGTTCTACTTTATATGCTTGGCCGCACTCCACACTCCAGCTGAAACACTGAGTGCTTTGACTCACTGCTTCTTTCTCCAAATTTTAAGAAACGCATCAGCACATTGATTTATGGCTGTGATGTACTTAAGATATTTATTGTGAGATAAATACATTCCTTATTATATTGGTTTGTTGGGTTCTTTATCATTAGTTTGTAAATGAAGATGTTATGGCAATTCATGATGCATTCTTTTTTTGTTTTGGTCCCGGGTAGACACATATTTCACCTTTGGATCTCTAAGTGAAAGGTTTTGCAACGCCTGTATTAGAGGGAAAGAACAAAGGCTCTAAAGACTATATTTCAAAAAGTATAACAGTATAACTAACAGGGTAACCAAGGAAACATTGAGGATGTCAACTCCTGACACCTATGTTTACGGTAAAGCGTTTATCATCATCACTGTGAACTCTGACCATTGGGCCCTGATAGTTTTCATATTAAAAGTTTGTGTATTATTTATATGTAACCAAGAGAAGAGGTCGTCCAGGTTTGTGTGCGTTAGCCAGTATAGTGAGGCCCACATTTTGAAGTTGTACCGGTTTTTGGCAAAGGTTTTACAGATGAGACCAAGAAAGTGCTTTTCAATTATTTATTTTTAACAAAACTCTAAAGTTCAATGTTTGAACAAAGGTAACACAGCCCAGGGCTCAGCAAACACCAGCCAGCTCTCTGGAGGCAACATTAAAAAAATCACACTGTTCATACAAAAATAAAACTGACTGTTGTTGCCTCCTGCTGGTGATTTCAATCAATTATTCATCACTATTTCAATACTCGGTTTTCATCAACAGCATCCGTGACGCGTTATAATATCATAGACCAAACTTTAAATTTGTTCATGTAGACAAAGAAGGATGCCATTAACTGTGATGTTGACTTATTACTCCGAACAACTACCGTGGAAATAAGGGATGGGTGGATAGAAAAAGAGGAACAATTTAGGCCTACATGCGTCAAGTCGGTACAAATTTGTGGTAAAAATAATACCTCAAACATGAATATAAGGAGTAGAAGTCGGAAAAACGAGAGGTGAATTGAACAGAGGCGTTAACCAACGTTACTATACTATTACACTATAACAATTATGCTGCTGTTATTATTCAAACAAACGATAAAAGTATCAGACTTCTTTATTTTAATACTCATTTCATGGCTTTAAAATATTTTTTGTGTTGAAGCAAAAAAAATATCATTTGTTATTTTTAAAATCCAAAGAAATTCAAACATTTGTTAATGTAAAAAAATATCTAATTTCTATCAATTTCACTATGTTCATTCTCACTCTCATTTGATTCAATCAAATCAAAAGCGAATATGTAAAGCACATGTTATTGAATGTCCCACTCTCTTTTGCGCTGGGAGAGGTACCAACCACTGGACGGTCCTGCCCCCACATCGAGACTACTGTGGCCCCGCTAGCAACCTTGCCCGTGGTAATGGCCTTTTCCTTCAGGCCCAGAAGTTTAATGATGCGCTCCAGGTAGCCAGGCTTGGCCTCTGACTGAATACATCAGCAGGTCGATGTATTCAGGTATTGACAGACAGTGGATCGGGCTTCAGAGCAGGGTGTTGTTGAAACACTGGGCTGAGCGCTCCATCAGCACACCTCCTCATGTAGCCTATGTGAACGGATATTCTTGATAAATCCTGGCGACCCTAACGTCGTAATACGCTATCTTGCGCATGCGCTCTTAAAACTGGCCGGGGAATAAACAACGGTTGGAAATGATTTCTTTGCAGGATGCCATATTATAGCCAAAGGCAAACCTAAAATAAATCGTATTTATTGTTAACATAACGCATGGTCGCATTGGGGTTATTGATGCTCTACCAGAAACAGTGAGTTCAGGTGGCTGTTTGTTTTATTTAAGACATCCACAGGATGAGCGGGGTTTATGTGGCATACAAGCGCTAAGAGGAAAACAGCGGGCAGTGATTGGACAGTAAACGAGTTTACCCATCTAAAGAAAGGCGGAAATGACGACAGGAAACAGGAAATAAGCACGCGTGAGAATCTAAACAAGTTTCCCAATCCACTGTTTCAATATTGGTACCACGATGAAGGGGTGCAGAGCCCTTACCGACAGTTTCTGTAACAATTGGAGCCACGTCAGAAATATGATAGTTCTTCTTCGCCAAACTAGAAGAAACAACTTGCAACCCATGACTTCTGATTCAGCCCATGTCCTCTGGCGGACCCTGACCACCGCTCCTCCCATCCCGAGTCCCGAACCTGAGGAGAAGGCTCCTCTGAGAGCCATTGACCTTGCCAAGAAGATTCGACAAGAGAAAAGGGAAGAAGAAAGAACAACCAAAGGGATAAAACCAACAGCCACCCCTCTTCAGAAGAGGGTCTCTGAGTTAAAACAGTTCACCCAACAACTACAAAATGTGCATCCCAATGTATTGGCTAAACATCTCCATAAGACTTTGTTGTTCCAGAATAGGGATGTGATTGTTCTCAATAAACCCTATGGGGTTTCGGTCAAAGGTATGTAATTTGTAACTTATGCAAATTCGAAATATAAGTTACTGTAATGTGTCTCCACGACGTTGAAGATGGGTGTCCATATTCTCAGATCACGGAGGGGGCACATGTATCACCGCGGTTCTCCCGATCCTTGCCAAAATGATGGATCTGAAGGTTGACTCTGAGCTTCAGCCCTGTCTCGGACTGGAAAAAGAAGTAACGGGAACCCTACTACTGGCCAGGAACCAGGAGGCAGTGGATAACATAGTTTACCTTCACCGGCATAATCAAATACAGAGGAAATACTGGTAAGAGGCTGCGGAGATATTATCACTAGAATTTCTACGTGCTATATGTGAGGCAGTCATGTTACTGTTGTAATGTCCCTTGTCTTTCGCAGGGCCGTCACTGTTGGTGTTCCTGTGCCATCTGAGGGAGTGATTGACATCCCGCTCATAGAGCGAGAGATTGCGGGCACACAGCATCATTTCAAGGTGACTCATTCAGTGACCACTATGGCATTTCTCTGATAAAATTACTTTCCATGTTCCTCTCAGGTGTTCCTATCAAGCATTTTTGGGGAGCACAGTCAAGATTTTCATTGGTTCCCTCTGAAACCAGCAGTTAATGATTATGAAAACGGATTTACTGATTACGTGCCCATCTTTGCGACAGCTGGGATAGTTGCCTCGGGCAACGTTCAAACCGCTAAGGGTGAACATGAAGTGGTGATAGAAAGTTCAGATTCCTACCACCAGTCATCGATCTGTAGTTGATGTACTAAATCATATTTGTGATTTCGCCCACCTTTTGTTTTTGTCAGATGGGGCTGAGTCCTATGTTTCGGCTCAATGAAACGGGAGAAGGTGTCAGCAGAATCCGTGCTCATCGACAAGCCGAGAGTGCTGTGACCAAATACCGTGTTCTGGACAGCAGGGCGGGCTGCAGTCTTGTTGAGCTGGAGCCACTGACCGGTACGAGGAGCTGTTTGTTATTGTATCGTCACGGTCTATTATCCTGTTTTGAAGTGTGGGACTGCATTACCAGTCGTTGCTCATTTCTAAAATACTATGCTCTCCCATTTCCCTGCTGTTGTGTTTCGTTTTCTAGGACTGAAGCACCAGATTAGAGTGCATTTGGCCTGCGCTCTGGGTTGTCCTATTCTTGGCGATCATAAATATTCCAGCTGGACTAAACTGGCACCTCAGGTAAATCCAATGTCATGGCGAAATTCCAAATAAATCATTATCCAGGGGTTAATCTGTAGCAAATCTACCAACTTTCCATCCATGTAAACTTACTCAAGCTATATATATTTGTCTTGACTATGCTAAGGAACAGATACATATTGGGAGTACATAGTCAGTTCCCTGACAAACTCATTAAGGGTATCTTTCTATGCTTTTGTAATATGAACTTTCATTTTGACTGTTTAGTCATCTTACCAGAAACACATGAGTAGTCTTTGGTGCAGTAACTGAAAAAAACATGAATTTTTATTCTTAGAAGTTGCCGGAAAATGTGCTCGGAAAACTGGGGTTGGAAAAGAGCAAAACCCGTAATCTAACCCTTCACCTACACGCCCGCCAAATGGTTCTTCCTGGAACCACAAGTCAACCAGAGATCAGAGTCTCCTGCCCCATGCCAAAGTACTTCACCAAGGCGCTTCAAAGACTGAACTTAATTTTTCCTGATGAGAAAGAGCCTAACTAAAGAACTGGATGCTGCTCACCTAATGGGAGAATTGGGGTTTTGTTTTTAATGAGTAAATAAAAGTAATGTACGTTTTGTATAAAAAAATAAAGTGTCGGCGGTCTGTCAGTTTTAGACTTTGGTTTGCTATAATTAAAGAGCCATGATTAAAATAACTTTCAGATGGTAGACAACATTTTGAATGACAAATTCAATGACAAGTGTAATTCTTCACCTCACCACGGAGGTCTGTTATACCTCAATGTATACAAAAGTAAGGGCTGCTACTTGCCAAAAGACCTTTTCATGTTTACTGTGAAAGTTTACTGTATGTAACAAACTACTTACTAATGAATAGCAATTAGTGTTACAAAAACATATCAAGTTTATTTTCTTAAAATTGACCTGAGAGCAAAAACGTCTTACAGTTCCTGAAAAACTAAGCACTTTTATCTTGTGACCATTTTAGCCTTTTTTTGATTTTACACCGCTTAAAGATTTAGAAGCATTAGAAGAATGGCACTAATAATTGAAAGTTCAATTAATACATACAGCGAAACAAAAATGCAATACATAATCCTAAGTGGGAAGACCAGTCAGTTTTTATCTATAATGACCACTGGCACCAGAACAGGAGTATGACAAGGTTACAAGGTCAGAAAGGAAGGAAAAGGCCAATTATCTCCATAAAGATAAATAATAATGTACTCTGCACCACTCATTATAGTCCTCATCCGACCGCAGTCAAGCTGTTGCTATCTGCACTTTTCCACCTCAAAAGTTCCAGAGTTTGGTAGGGTGTGTGCCGTGTGTGGGTTGTGGTAGGTCTGAGTGATGTTCCACTGAGAGGTCAGCACCCCCCACCTTCTGTGTCGCGTATATTACACATCTCCCTCGAGCCGGCGTCTTGACTTGAGAGATCCACAGACGTGCTAAATTAGCACAACAGTCAGTGCTTTCAGGCAGTAGGTTCGTTTCAGTTCCCTTGCGCCGGACAGACAATCTCCTGGATTTCTCTGACCACGATGATGCGTGCCAGCATCTGCTCCACCTGCTGACCGCTGAGGGGCTGGGTGGAGTACCATATGGGACTGTTGGGCGCCACCACCGGCTCCGGGGTCAGGTAATAGGCGTCGTTGCGACCTTTGGCACTCTGAGGGCTGGGACAGACGACGGAAGAACGTTGGTTTTCAAGGGAACAACGGGAGGTGTTTGAGGAGCAGATGATCCAGGTGCGGGAAAAACGTGAAAGAACTTAACAAAAGCGACGCCACTCACCATTTGAAGAGATAGAAGTCATACAACTTAATAGGGCAGCGAAGAGGGTTCTCTGGATCCTCCGCTTGCTCGTTATACATGTCGTCCGCCACTGGAAAAACACGGGTCAGGGCATTGAGGTGAGCATCGTTCCAGAGCAAGTGTCACGCGATGGGTAAACAGGGCAGAACATAAACATGAACACATAACATCCAACCTTTCTGGCCCAGGTGGTGTGGCCCTTGACCCTTCAGGAAGCGGATACTCGTGGACTTGTCCTTGGGATTGGAGGGGTTCTTCTTGGTGTGTCTCAGCACCTTGGAGAAGGAAACCCTCATGTGCTGCTCAGCAGTCGTCAGATGGAAGTACCTGATGCGCAGAACGCCAATAAATCATTCACCCGTGCCGTGTTCAGATAATATCAAATAATCGATGGGTGACATTGCAAAGTGCCACGTGTGGACGTCCGCTGGGGACCTACTTGGTGTTGAAGAACATCAAGGTGGTGAGTAGGGTGGCCGGTGAATGGGCGCCCAGCTGCTTACAATCCCACAGCATCTCCTCTGTCACATGACTGGGGATCAGGTAACCTGGAGAAAGGGGAGCGCACGTTGCTCAAACACAGATACATGAATACACGTCTAACAGAGATCTTTTTGAGTACAGACGGGCGGATATGATAATCGCAGATTCGTGAATTTGCTTCCCACCTAAAGGATGGACACTGGGTCTCCATCCGTCCAGGATCTTGTGTAAACTCTGGGAGAAACGCACGTAGTACGGATCCGAGAACACGTCGTCCACGCGCCCGTTCTCCGAGAGATACTTGATGGGGAATAAAAACACACAGAGTTCCGTCTTTTGGTTTGCTCCGCCAAATAGCTTAACGTGAGCCGACTGGGGTGGTCTGCTTGGGCAAAAACAAACCTTTTGGATACACAGAAAGACGTAATACAGGACGTCTGGAGCCAGCTGCTCCGCCTCAGTCCCGCGGGCCTCCTGGGTCATCAGGGCTAGAGCCAGGTTCAGCTCCGCCACGGCGCTGGACACCAGGTCCTCCTGGAAGTGGAGCGGCTGGCGACCTGGTGATAGGAGGGGGGGGAGGGAATGGGGGTTAACGAGAGGGGCCTTGATGGATACTTCAAGGACCTCAACTTAAGCAGCTGTTTCTTGCGATGGATTAGGTTTTTGGAGACTTGGCCATTGTACTCTCAATGGCGATGTTAGAACACTGATGGGACTCACGGCCAATAGGGGCGAGCTTGGTCCGCTCTTCTTTGGCGAGCTCTGCGTTTTTACGCTGGGCCCAGAAGCGCCAGACATCCAGGCCTTCCTCCGGCTTGAGACAGACGGGAACTAGCAGCTCTATATGGGACTGGCCGTTAGACTGCGTCTCTCCCTGCTGGGGACGGAGGAGGACAACGAATGAGCAGGAGAAAACTAATGGGAGAATCAAAACATTCAGGTAGATATTTTTTTTGTTGCCATTCGTTAACATTGCAATTATAAATCAGAATACAGGCTTTTGAGAAATATTTACAATTTAAAAGTGTGCTGGCATTTAAGCTAGCTACTTGCTTGCTTAAAAACAAAACTAAGGCTAAAACTGTGGCCATGGGAGGAAGGTTGGCTAATAACCCAGTGGGGTAGTAGCGGGACCCCCTGTCTGACCTGCAGATGGAGCTGTTGTCCGTCTTGGCCCTCCTGCTGGCTCTGCTGCTGCTGCTGTGGATCCCAGATGTGCAGCGACTGCGTGGTGGTGCCGTACGCCCCGCCCACCGTCTGCACCGCCACGGGGATGTGAATGTTGCCGTTCATGAACTGCGCCGGCAGCAGCGTCTGCAGCACCTCCTCCTGGGTGCGGGCGGAGAGCTGCTGCATGCTCGCCTTCAGCGGGGCGCCCTTCTGGTCCTTCTGGGCACCGGCGGCCTGCAGCGCGTTGCTGAACGCCTCCTGCGCGATGGCGATGTGGGTGACGCCCTGCTGCTGCGGCGTCGAGTACACCGGGATGGTCCACGTCTCGCCCGCCGGGCCCGTGATGGTGCCCGCCGTGCTGTAGAGCTGCCCGCTGTCCACCGTCAGCAGGTCGGGCCGGATGGACACGTAGCTCTGCTGCTGCTGCCCCTGCTGGGGGATGGTCAGCAGCGTGGCCACCTGCTGGCCGGCGTACGACACGGCCAGGGGCACGTCCACCTTGCGCTTCTTGGCCGGCTGCAGGACGGTGGGGAGGGTGGCCGCCCGCCGCGTCACCACCTCCCTGGAGGAGCCCTGCTGCTGCTGCTGCTGCACGGCGGAGTGAGGGTCTATGGCCTGGATCTGGATCTGCTGGCCGTTGGGCAGTTGGATGTGCTGTCCGTCCTGGAGTTGGATGTGGTGCCCGTCCTGCAGCTGAAAGTGCTGCCCGTCCTGCAGCTGGATGTGCTGGCCGTCCTGCAGCTGAAAGTGTTGCCCGTCCAGTTGGATGTGCTGGCCGTCGTGCAGTTGGATATGTTGTCCGTCTTGGATCTGGATGTGTTGCCCGTCGGGCAGCTGGATATGATGTCCGTCCTGGAGTTGGATCTGATGTCCGTCGTGTAGCTGAATGTGTTGCCCGTCCGGTAGTTGAATGTGTTGTCCGTCCTGTAGCTGAATATGCTGTCCGTCTTGTAGTTGGATATGCTGTCCTCCAGCCAAAGCCGCCACCAACTGGGCCTGAATCTGTAGGATGCAGACGCAACAACGTTGAGACGGCTTCCAGTGAAGGACGTGGGTTTGTTCACTATAGGAAGGGACTGACTGACTGACTACCACTACTTCAAGGTACCTGCTGATGCTGCTCCTCTGTTAGCTCTCCCTGCTGGACAAGCTGGCCGGTTGAAATACCCTGCAGGTCTTTCTGTGTGGGAGAAGCCATCTGAATCACTTGGCCTGTGGGTTGTCCCTGGATATGTACCTGAAGAGGGAGGGTAAAGACTCATCAGGTCCATTATGAAGAGCTGCCTTCCATGTAGTCTTTATTACGCAATTGTAGTAACTGTTGATTGCGAGCATTAACAAATTAACAAATTAGGAACCTAGCATTAAAGAACCACAACATAGATGTTTATTCGAAATATATATTAAAAAACAGATGTTTTGTCTGTATGGGTTAGTGTTGGAGTCTTCTTATGACCATGTATTAGCATTACAAATAAATCTAGAAATGTGTATAAGCTGTGTAAGGACAGTATGCTTATTCACCTGCACTTGAATTTGTTGCTCAGATTCTTGATGCAGTTGAGGTGATATCTCTGCTGCAGACACTTGTACCTATAAACAATACAGAAAAATAAGTGTCCTAATAATGGACCAAGCCGATAGAACATCATTAATCTGAATATTAGCCTACAAAGGGTCTTACCGGGCAAGCCAGCTCCAGCAGAGACCCAGCCACCTCTGTGCTATCTGTGTAGGCACAGTTGGCGCCTTGCTGGTACACCATGGTAGTAGTTGTGGCTGTATGTCCCTGTTGACTGAACTCTTGTAGTGTCTCTGGACCCTTGGCAAGCGACTCTAAAAACTCCTTCATCTGGTGCTGGGGGACGCTGCGGGCCTTTTGTCGCACATATTCATCAAATGACACAACACCACCCTCTTGCCCATTCATTGTCACGTCAGACCTATAGAGATATGAAATGAGCGTTGTGTATTTAATGCAATGAATCAATTATATCCTGTATCGACACATTGTTTTGCTTTGTTGTGGGTGGTTGGTAAATACGTCTACAGTTAGCCGGAACGATAGAGCGAACCACTTGGAGATAAATAAAACAGCAGTAATGCCACAATCGATCACATTTATTTGTTAAGGTCCTTCACACATCGGGGCGGTGTGGCTGACAGAGTGCCATGTTGAAATTAGCTAATTAATTTCATAATAATCCACTCGATGTCAACATTTGGTTAATATACGTCAAAACGTGGCTTGGTTGAGGTGACGTGCAAAAATAAATGTACAGCCATCGGAAATGTATACGAAATTAGAATAATTCAGATGATCGGAATGATTATAACAATAGTAATAGCAAGCTAGCCTAGCATTGCTAGCAAGGTATACATTGAGATAGCATATCCGCTAGCACGACTGAACTGCATTAAGCAATTCGAAAGAGCTGCAATATAGCTAATTTAAATTAAGAAGGTTGTTTTAAAATTGTAAAAACAAAAACAACGCGATCGTGATTAGATGTCGATCGCCTGAGCGGGCGCTGTGCTAGCATTAGCCCAACCAGGCGGACAGTCTCATGCTACCTTAAATAAAATGAAATCCTCTCCTTTCCGCTATGGCACGGCGTTTAAAACTAAAAGGCGATAAACACGTCTAGATACGATCCACATGCCGTTCTGTGTTGCTTCGCTAACGATCATCAACACAATGCCCCCCATGAAAATACACAAACAGCGGACTACGGTGTGGAAAAGCAAGAAGATCTGACGTGTGCTTCTCTTCACTCCTACTAGTCGTGCTACCATTACAGAAAAAAAAGTTTTACCAGATTCTGCACGGAACGGGTATAGTTATATCCAGTGAAAGATGCTATATCGGTGATCGAATAACAAGGTGGTACGAATCGTCATCCCTGGTCCATGAGTGGGAGCATTGCGCCGAGGAATATGCAGTGTTTCACTCGGAAAGATGTAAAGTGACGGAAGTAGGCCCCGGACGGGAATGGTCAGCCGAGCCAAGCGCTGCCGTATCGACTCTACAGAGGGAGTGTTCCTATCCTGTGACCGTAGATGATGGTGTTATCATGTATCATGTCCATCGATGGAGTGTCAATACCTCGGCGTGGGTTGGTTCGTATAAGTCACGAATTTACTTGGTTTAATTTGTATGGTTTGGTTATCTTTGCGTGGTTTAAATTGAATCAACGCGGAGTACATAATTTGGTCAATAACAATATGAACTCGATATGTATAGATAGACAGACAAACGAAAGAAAATCGACACATTATCAAGTGGGTCCAACAATAAAACAATAATTGTGTAATTTATATTTCGCTTTAGTTGAATTGGCGTCTCTTAGATACTCAACATAAGTGATAACAAAAAGTGGAAGTGATTATAGCGCCTCCCAGATCATGTTAAATACCCATAACTTTAAAAACACGACCTCTTGCAAACTATGCCCTTTTATCACATTTATTTGTGGACACGACATGTGCCTTTAACAAAATCGAACATCACCAGTCTGCCTTAAAGAGCCAACCATGTGTTACTCCGGGCCTCCCCTATTCTCTCCACAACAAACTGCCAAAAACGAATCTTAAGGTGGACCAAAGAGATGCACCAGTTGTATTGTGTATCTGTGTTATACATGGGATAGGAAATAGTTAATTCCCACACATACGAATAATTATGCAAGGTTTTCCCTGCCTGGTAGTGTTTATATTTCTAAATACACTAATTCTCAGACAGCATGAATTAATATTATTAAGTGTGCCTGTCCCTTTTGAATAACTTTTTCAACAATTCTCTAAAACATTAGCTGGAAGTGAATGGTGTTTTTATTGGTGTTATGACAAGTAGGTCTCATGTTGCCTTGTATACAAACGATTTCTGTTGGACTTTCTGTGCCAGCAGTGTCACTCATGGTCTGACTTTGTGCCATTCTAAGAATCTTAAAGTAATCCTTCAGAATGAAGGGATTACTCCAACACTCTGTGCTAGAAGGTAGAAGGACCTATTCTGAAAAGACAGTTTATCCGTCTAACTTGACTATTTACACAAATATCAGCTTTATTTAGCTTAACTGTTCATAGATAATAATCAACAAGCAAGTTTACGGTTTACATAATAATGGAGAAAAATGCTCATGTGTCTAGATTTATGTTTCTCTTTCGTTGGTATTAATATAATAGGCTGCCAAGAAACCAGCCGGTACAGTAATTGGGCCGACGTCAGCTTGAGATGGTAACCGGAAGCATCCTAACAGTAAGCCCAGTTAGTTGGAACACCCGCAACATGCTGCACATTGAAAGGGCTATCGGAGTTCAGTTATTGAGATACCTGTGTACCAGAATAAGAAATAGAGGGGTTATGTAATCAACAATTTACTTAAAGGCAGGATGCAAGGATCACTAGGTAAGCACAATCCAATATGATATCTATTACTGGGTCGCACACCAAATGCTCTTATTGGTGTTTTTATAGGAAGAACACTTTAGTGTCAATGGTTGAAATGGTAAAAATGCAATCCCTCAATTCAACTATTTTGTTTTTATTCATTCATAAAAAGATTTCTAGCCAAAATGTATTTCATTGCCAAATATGCTTTAAAAAAGTAATTAGAGTATTTCGAGAGGCATATTTACAACTGGATTTGATTATTTTTGGGTCTAGTTTAAGACACAACTAGACCTGAAACCTAATTATGTGGTTTGTATTAAGATTTATTGAAACACTTTGAGAGTGGTTTGATTAAGATGTGTGTTACAATGCAAAGTAACATAAAATGCTTACTTCTTTATTTCCTAAAGGCTTCTGAATTTCCACCTCAACAATGTGGAACCTGTTTTTGCTCTTCATTGTTCTGGCTTTGGTACACTCATCTCTTGGAAACAGTATCACATCTACTACCTCATTAGGAAAGTTTGACCCTAAAACTTGTGAGTGCAGCAGTAGAAACAAGGCAGGTGCGGATGACCTGTCTACTGAACTAATCTCTGTGGATAGCAGTGAACCTATGTTGGAGAGAACCACAAATACAAATCCTGCTTCAACTAGCAGGAACAACATCGGTTCATCTAATGAAGGCGTGGAAACCATAAACATGCAAAGGGATTCATCCTTGCCATCTCTCTCACCTATATCAAGGGAAGGGGTTGGTGTGAACACTATTCCAGAAGATTTTGGAAGTTCTGGTGAACAGAACTCAGAAGAGTCAAGAGTCATAACAGATCAGATCTCTATGGTGCCTAATGATCAAGATGACAACAGACACGAAACAGCAAATATCGACACGCTACAACAACAACGCCGCCTGCCTCTGATCAATAATAAATCAATGAAGGGTAAGTCAAACAAGTGAATTAGATGAAGCTCTTTTACATAAAGCTTTTTAAAATATACTTTCACAAATTAACCACAAGCCTAAACTGATATGTCTCTTTGTTTTTCCCCCCTCTCCGTCTCTATCTCTCTTTCAGAGGATCCCGACGCTGTCCCGGCTGGTCCGTCTGATTTCATTATCGACCAAGACCGATTGAGTTATGACGGTCCGTGTGTGCCCATGCTCGCCTCCTGTGCTGCTTTAGCAGTCTCAAACGGAACTCATCTGCTCTGGGACGACATGAGACGGACCCTTGCCTTCGCCTGGGAGCTGCATGTCTTTGGATCGGCCAGCCTGTTTGCCTTACTGGCCGGATTGGCTGTTATGGGAATGATTGGTGCGTCTACACTCGTTCATCCACTCTGTGGTCCCCTGACCCTGGCAAATAGCCTCTTACTGTTGACAGGGACCCAGCGAGCTGTCCTCCTTCTGCTTGATCCTTATGGGACACGGCAGATCTTAGCTCGACCTACTCTAGCGGCGTTCCATAATCTTCCCCTGAACTTTCTCCTGTGGGCACAGGTGGTCCTTGCTCTGGTAGCGCTAAGAGGGGTCATACTGCGTCAGCTGCCGCAGAAGCTGCAGCGTCCCTGGTTGGTGGGAGTTCTCGCTGTGTTACATTGTGCCCTGTTGCTCGCAGCTGATCTACTTTCCCCGGTGCTGTCCCTGACCTTTCCGTTATTGCTGCATACTTTCTCCCTCTGCTGTGCTCTGCCCTCCTGCGTTGAGATCCTCAGCCAGTCGTTCTCCCGTCTGCAGCTCTCCATCAGCAGTCCCAAACCCGAGTGGGGAATGTCCCAACGGATCGAGAACCACGCCAGGCGGCTGATGGTGGTCTGTTCCGTGCTAGGGGTGCTGTGCTGCTGCCTTCAGGTGTACACGCTGCTCTGGCTCTACGGAGTGCTGGGGAGCTGGAGGCGTTTCAGCTGGTGCTGGTGGCTCAGTCAGTTCTGGGCCAGAGTCGTGGAGCTAGCGTGGGGATTTGTGTTGCTCGCACTGGGATCCTGGATCTTGTGGACTCCCCAAAAGAGCCGCCTGAGGGGTGATCACTGGCAAGGTAGACAAGAGTGGTCGAGTGGATCTGAGAACACAAGCTTTTGGGATAGAGTCTTTATTAAGATTGGGAATGGCCAGTTTAGACAATCTGAGAATACCTGGGTAGATCTGATGCCAAATACCTGGAGCAGTTATCCCAGTCACAGATCAGGTTTTAATAACAGCCCCGTGTGTACGTTAGATGAGCCGGTGTCTACCATTATTCCTAACCACATGCCTTGCCCTGTCATAAGTAGTAGCTGTAACTCACAGGCAGTCACAGAAAGAGATGTGGAACCCGACTCTTTCCTTTCACTCGTAGAGTTTGAGATGCGACCCCCATCTCCTATAGACCTCGTAGGCAGCATCGACTATGCCCTTAGCCAAGGAGATTTTTCAAGGAGTCTGTTCAAATCTCGGCCTCACATAACTGGCATGGTTGACCCAGATGTAACTCACGGCCAAGGTACCGCAATTACACCTAGCCCAGTTCATGTTGCCTTCAGGGAGACAGTGGAGACTGGTTTTACCTCTGGATCTCCGGAAAATGTCCCACACATGGACATAAGACCATCACCCAATGCCTACACTGACTACACACCCAACAGATTCTCAGAAAGTGACGAAACACCGGAAAGAGGGCAACAAAACTCAGAAATCGAGTCTGAATGGATGCATCAGGACTGGACTGAGGATGATATTATAGACCTCTAGGCCTCAAAACATCAGCACTCAAATTCCTATTTTTTGGGGGTTTGCTTTTCACCGTAGCCCTAACAGGTTGTATTTCAATTAAAACCGTGACAAAGATGACTTCCTCACACAAAAAACTCATAATTAAGTCAAATATATTATTGCTTGTAAAACTATATTTTTTGAAAATATACATATAGCATTTTTGTAAGATTTGAAAGTATTCTCAATTGTATATATATATTTAGATACATTCATCACTTTTGTACTTTGATATATGAATGGAGCTTCACTTTATGCGTAGCTTAATGTATAAGTAAATCTGTACACGTGAAATTGTTGTTTTCTAATACAAATATTGTAACTTGAAATCACAACACCATTGGTGATATTTGGCAGCTTTCTCTGAGGCAATATAAAACAATAATATGAAAACAGAATGTGGTTGGTGACGCACACCACCGTCACCGACCACATTCTGATTTCGTATTATTGTTTTATATTGCCGTGCGTCAATGATTGATTCAAATTGTGTTTGTCTGATAAGTGAAACCAACTCTAACAAACTAAGTCTACATATGTATGACTCGTTTGCACAAGTTATATATCTGGAGTTTGTGGTTCGGGAGGCCATCTTGTGGTGAAAAAGAGTAACTTAAAATGTAAACATCTAGATTACCTTTTTTGCATTCGTTTTGTATGTCCTTTGTAAACGACCCAGGGAATGACGGTTCCTTATTTTCAGTTGTCATGTAGGCCTGTATGCCCCAGGATCATCCCTTCACCCCTCCCTCTACCAATAACATCATTACTGCCACACCCATTGGCTAGATGCCACAATCTCCACAGTCTTATTTACCCTCAATGCCCTCTGTCGCCAGAAGAGAACCGGTGTGAAGGACACCACAGATGATGTACTGCCTCCTCCCCCTGTGAAGAGCCATTCGCCACAGCCCCTCCTGTAGCCCTAAGCCATATGCAGCTACAGGGATTCAAACTTGACCTCCCTCTGTCCCTTTCTCCAACGCAAATCAGACATAAAAAAACATGATAGTCTTTAAGGCCTCACCGGTATTATATTCACTGTTGACAATTCGATTATTATTCAACTTATTGGTTCCTCACTTCATTGATTTATTGATCTACCTGTTTTCTCAAGGAAAGATCCATTTCTGATACGTAATTACAGAGCCCCCCCCATTCAGCTGCATTACACTATAAGAATCCTCGTTTGAATGGAATATCGTCACACAATCACTGTCATTATGTAATCAGGCTAATCGATTATTATTATTATTTTTAAATGACATGTGTCTGTGTTGTAGACTATAATCGAAACGAAAGTCCCACATACTCAAATTTGACCTATTTGGATAAGTCTTTCGCTTTAAATTAAAAACTTTTTTATAGGTGATGATATCGCGTCGATGTCAAGGGCCTTCTAATCGGCTTCGACCAATAAGCCATATCTTGGACCAATCCACCTGCACTGAGACGCACGTTATGGTTATTGATGCACTTTGTCCTGACGCGGAGCGCGCCATTTGACGTCATCCTTGGGAGTGTTCCATCGGGAAAATGAACGGTCATCAACACAGCCCTCTCAGCGCCCATGTAAGTTCAGGCTCGCAAACGGTACTTTTGTTTCAACACTCAAAGTAAAATCTCAATATGCTTGTTTTTATGCGGTGTTTATACGGGCGATTACTTCCGTTGATCCGATTATCGGTGCTGGCTGGCGAGCCTGGCGAGGTCTCCGGGATTTGTCTGTAGCTCGGCTAACTAGGGGCTGAGGCGGCTCTAAGAAGCTAGCGACCTAGCCGGGGAGTTCACCGCCGAGCGCCGGAGCCGACGTGGGGTCAGCGCGTGTTTTGGCACGAAGCGTCGATCCAGGGTGGCGGGCGATGCTAGGCGTCGGTGCACGGACAGAGTCACTCGTTTCGGGAGGCGACACTGCTCCATGTCAAGACGAACCCCAGGTTCCGATGGATACCCTTGGCTAGGCCAGTGCCGTGTCGGCGTCGGAGCCGACTTTGTACCGTGTAGTGCTGGATATAAACAAGCCTGAGGGAAGCTTCATTGAAGCGCACTAGCAGGTGGGGACTTTTTTTTGGCCACGGCAGATAACCTCCTCAATTGAAATATCTAAACACCGAAATGGATAACCAAGAGTAGTCTTGGTTGCTCCGTTGTTATGAGTAATGAAGCCTCCCACCAGTTATTTGAGTAAAGTGATGGACCATTTACCATAGATGATCGGTTACCAGAATGCACTTTTTAAAGATATGACATTTTGTTGAGTTGAATACATATGGGCTTCTACGAGCGTTAAAACACTGTTATAACAGGATTATTTATTAACCATTCCACCAACTTGTTCAGCACGGCCACGAAGACTCGCCCTTAAAGACAAAATGAATACGATCTGATGCATCTTTAGCTTGTAGCTTTAGCCACCTGCTATACCCACACGCTAGCTTGCAAGCGAACCATATATGTGGGGGAAACGTATGTATGGATTTAAAAAGCACTACAGTCGTCCAATGGCAAGTTTCGTATAATTGATGTCTTCCCTGAAGTGTAAGAAGCCAGGCCTGCCAGAGTAAGCTAGCGAGGTGCCCATTGCACTATACTGCGTGTGTGCATCATGAAAAGCTGATTCATTAATATTTCCACATGCCCATATCTTCATTTTGTGCAATGCATCAAGTGCTTTTATCTTCTGAAAACGTACGAATGCGGCCATTTGATGTTTATTAAACCAGATAACATGACAAGGAGGGGTCATTAAGAAAGAAGTTTCTGTTCTATTTGATCATACTTAATATATCTACATCAGACAAGCGAGGGTAATGCTTATTGGTGGCATCCCCTAACAACTTGCTTTGATTCTGAAATCCATTAAAAATGTAACATTTAAGTATACCACGTTGGTTTTATCATAGTTTAATTTTATATTATTTCTAAATTATTCTGCTCCATGTAGGAGATGGCTTGATAACAATACATGACAAAATCCAAGGTAGGGTCTTAATTGTCTGAATAATCAGCATGGGCACTTGGTAAAGCCCCAAAGCTAAATGGTACTTGGAACAGAGACACCAATACTAAGGATGGTCACTTTTGACCTTGGATGGCTGGATGTGCAGAGGCTGTCAACAGCGTGACAGTCGAATGTTCACTGACCCACTTCAAGCACAAATGCCTTGCCCTGGAGCCTGTTAAGTGATGCTTTGTTATGATTTGGCATGAACATGTATCACACACTTTTATTTTATTCAGGATATCGAGTTCTAAGTTCTAATAGTATTAACATAAAAATATTCTAGAAATTACATCTGCCATGTTAATTTGGCTTTTTACGTTGCATAGGCAACATTAGAAAACAGTCAGCCAGGAGCCATTACTGTTTCGGGGAAAGGATCTCTCCATGTATGTATGTTGTGTACTCGTGGTTTTCGTTAGGTTTCTTTTACTCGCTAAAACAGGGAACGTGCCTGACACGGTTTAATAGATGGCATGCCAAAATGACAGATGCATATACTGCAGCTTGTTAAAAAAATATTTTGTATGATTTTTTATGTATCCTAAAAGACCCTGCTATAATTTAAAAAAATCAGACTTCCTCTGAATTCTTTTTATTCACTAAATTAACATTTTAATCACATAATGACTGTAAATATAGAAGCAGGTCAAGCGGATAAGTGAACAGTACTTAACATTTAGCTAGTACATTGCGTGATTTATGACTAAATTCATTTCATGGGCCTGTTAAGCTTTACGGAATTGCTTTGCACATGGTGACTTTGCTCTAGCCTGTCAAATGTCCTCGGTGTGATCACAACATAGTATTATTTAGGCTTCCACAAATGGTAACGTTTTTTACTTATGGTGTAGGTTATATACTGTGCTTCTTGTTATATGACACAATTGAGTGTGGCACAGCACGTCCCCCAAGATAAAGGTAACATAGATGCATGAGTTCTCTTATGTAAACACCCTTTTATTTATACTGTGAGGATTGTCCTGTGCCCTTCAAAGGTTAAAGGAAGTTGCACAATGCAGGGCTAGCCTTGTATCTGAACAGCAGTTGACTTCTTTTGTATTGAAGGATATGTGGAACATGTATAGCTTTAGTGCAGATAAATGGAATGCTCCAGATGGGTGCTTGAGGCGTTTCATTCATAAAGAAATATCTCTAATAGCCCTGTATTGACCAGTTGGTCTGCATAGTCTCATCAGAATCAGAATCAGAATCAGAATTCTTTTAATGGCCAAGTATATTCACACACACAGGAAATTGACTTGGTGTGGTTGGTGCATAAGACATGAGACATAACATAACAACAAAGCATAAACAAGAACAAAGGACAAATGTTTTTTAAGATAATAAAAAAAAATAAAAAAAAAAAAAAAAAAAAATTGGCCATAGAAGGGCAAGTTAGTTTGAGTACGTAAACCCAGAGTCATTGTGATGCAGGGGGCTTGTTTGTGAGCCCAACTGCCGTGGGGAGAAAGAGTTGGATTCAAGTGGCGAGAAAGAGTTGGATCGCGGTCTGCACGTAACAGCTGAAAGCCGGTCAGCTGTGCTGCAGAGTCCGGTGTAGATTCAGTCAGCCAGGATTCCGTAAAACACATGACAGAAGAGAGAGAAAAGTCCCTATTAGTCCTGATGAGAAGACGTAGTTCATCAATTTTGTTGCAGAGTGAGCGGACGTTGGAGAGGATTATACTCGGTAAAGGCGACCGCATTCCTCTCTTCCTAAATCGCACCAGGGCTCCTTCGCGCTTTCCTCTCTTTCTCCGTCTCACTGTGAGACCAGGGCCTTGGATAAGTAGGTCTTGTAAGTCCACGGGAGAGGCGAGAAAGTTGGGACATAAATCCGATGGTGTTGAGTCCCTGATGTTAAGGATCTCATCTCTCGTAAAAAATTATCCGTGACATCGCCATAGCAACACAATAACAAAAATGGAAAAACCTAAAAAAAGTCTGAGTTGATCCGTAATAAACAGAATTAAAACTAACACAGTTTGTGACAATAAGACAATAAAACAAAATAATCCGGTTTGATTCGCAATAAACTAAATTAAACACTATTAAAGACTAAAAACAAACACAGAAGTGTGCACCAACACACCGAAGCAGCCATACGAGGCGCCATCACCATGACTCATGGAGTTAGGGGAAACTAAGGATGACTTTTGAGTTTAAAGATGTCATCTTTAGTTACCTATCATCACCTCCCTGATCGATTCTAACATCTCTATTATCTTATAGACAATACAACGAAGTCAAAATATATATATCCATTACCATATTTCTGTATGACATTTGAATGCCATTATTGTGGAGACTACTGGAATGATTGAATTGTTTGGCATTATTGTATTTGTACGTATTTAGACAACAGTTATAACAAACATGCATTACTGCTCTCGTTTACGGGTACCGGTTTAATGTGAATGCCATTAAAATCAATATAGCTGAAGCTAATCTGAGTGCTTCTTGTTTAGCGACTCCTGAGTTGTGAGCCAGAAGAGGAGAAGCTTGGCTAATGGTAAGTCTCTGCCCCTCTCTGGCTCTCCCTGTCTCTCACTGTCTCCCACACTGTCTCCGTCTCTGTCTCTCTCTTATATATCTCTGTCTCTGTTATGGATTGGTGCAGCTAAACCTTTTATACGAGCAGCCATTTGTAATTCAAGTCATGGTGTGTTTCTCTGCAGTGTATCTCTTAGTTTTGAACCAAGCAGCAATCAGCCCACCCTTTGAAAGCAGGGCTATGTATGATTCCCTTTGTAAGGTTGAGAATCAGCGCACCACATCATTTTTCTTCATTTGAGCCTCATGGATTTTATCCACATACAACTCATCAACACATGCCTACAACTCATGAATTTCTGTTATCAAACCATTCACGTATTTTACGTATGACTTGATTTGAATACTTTCTGAAATGTTATTAGGCAGATTCTTCTAGAGATTTGGTCTGACCTACAGCTCTAGGATTCATTGACAACTTGAACCAAAATGAAGCTATTAGTATTTCAGAAACCATTCTTCAACTTAAAATATCATTTTTAGACCTTTAGTGTTTTTGTACTGGTGTGTTGGGACTGTCAGACATGTCACATGCTGTTTGACCCAAAGGTTTTTTTGTTCTAAATTGAACATCTGTTTTCCCTAAATTCAGTTTCCAAGGCCCATGTCTCGGTCCCAACTCAAGTTTTGCTTTCTTATGTTATTCTTCCACTCTTCTGCTGTATATACGTTCATCTGTCGCTGTCGCATGCCGTAATCATTTTATTTTCCTTTTTTGTATCAGACGAGCATGACATTACGCCAAACCACCGATGCATGCACGCTCGTCTGAGCGCCATCCCCTCTGCTTTCCGGCTCCGAACCAGCCTTTCAGAGGGGGTGTGGCATCGGGACATAGCTAGTCCCCTGCACCCCCGAGTGCCCCCACACTGTGAGACTGGAGGCCCGTGATGGATCAGGCTAGTAGCGAGCAGAGCCCAGAGGAGCCTGACGCCGGAGGCCGCTCGGAGACGGAGGCCGGCAGGCGGGCGTCGGAGACGGAGCACGGTTTGTCCAAAATCACCCACAATGCCCGGGAAAACATGGGCGCTCTGGGCCACGGGCTGAAGCAGTTCTTCCAGCCCCAGCGCCGGCGCTCCTCCGTCTCCCCGTATGACGCCACGGCGCCCCTGGCCCCTGCCCCTGACCCCGCCGACCCAGGGCCAGAGGCAGGGGACCCCCCCGCCTCCTCGGGGCCCCCCGTGGACTCTGACAACCCTGCCGCTTCCGCTCCCCCCGCAGCTCTGAGTCGCGTCCTGCAGCAGATCCGCGGCGCCCCACCCATGATGAAGCGAGGAACCAGCCTGCAGAGCCGCCGCAGCAAGGCGGCGGGGGGGGCCGGGGAGCTCCCCCAGAAAGGAAGCCCCCAGATCCACCGCCGGAGCACCCACGAGGCCCTGCTACAGGCCGGGCGCCCGCGCTCCTCCTCCACCACCGACACGCCCACCTGCCCCGCCCTGGCGGACATACTGCTCACGTCGGGTTACCACTCCACGGAGGAGCCGGACAAGGTACACAGCCAGCCGCCGAGTCCCAGGGTTACTGTTGTGGCCTTTTGCAAAGTTAAACACACAAATCAACATTGACAGCCCTTTTGCTTTGTGGGGTTTACTGTTTTCACTTTGCGTGAACACTAAATGGGCCAATATAATTACCAACAGTGCAAACATGCCACGAAGAACGCTTGGCAAAAAAACCCAGAATGTGTTGTAAAATACATTGCAAATAGAACAATAACGTTGTCCTGATTGAATGAACAAGTTAATAACCCTTCATTTGAGCTTCTCCGTGGTTCTCGGAGAAACTCAATTCTCATCCAGCACATTAAACAAGAGCATGTGGCTTCTGACAAAATGTGTTTAGCGTCGTCCAATTATCTAGCAACGCATGTGGGAAGTAATTCATCGTAATATTCAAGTTAATTATTCAACAGGGATTATATTGAAGCAGTACTTAGTGGGGTACATGTAATGAATCGGGTGGTTGTTAATGGCTGGGCCCTGCCCTGCTGGAAAGGTGACTAGATATGTAAGCAGCATTGCAAATGTCACTGATCTCGTCTGAGTAGTTGGTTGCTATGCACGGTAAGCCTTTCTAAATTTAGCGGTTGCTGCCTTTAAGTCTACTTCAGGTCAGAGAGCATTTAAAGCCTGGAGTAATGGCTTCATTTAGGTAACACTTCTAAATACGGTCTAAATAAAGCGAATAATTTCCAAATTTCTGATTCCGTTTAAAATGCTAACACGGTAACACGGTCTAAATAAAGCGAATAATTTCCAAATTTCTGATTCCGTTTAAAATGCTAATTCTGCTGGCCACCAAATCAAACAGTCTAAAACTACTGTTACTTGTAGACAACTTTGTGTTGATTTGAGACGCTCATAGCATACATATGTAAGTTTTGCTATTAAATCGTACAATTCTATTTAATTAATAGTACACTAAACAGACCACACATTTAAAGATGACTGTCAGCTTATTGAATATCAGTGCCTTCTCTGGGTCCCGTGTCCGTCCCTACACCTGATACGGTGTAGGGACCGCTCACCCCGCCTCCCGTTTTCACCCTCCTCTCTGACCAGCTCGAGCGCTACGACGGTTCGGGCCCGGCCGTCTCACCCATCGCCCTCTCCTACGGGGCGGACGGCTACGGGCTGGACGTGGTGGACGGCACGCCGGACCCCCAGAGGACCAAGCTGGCCATCGCCCACCTGCAGCAGAAGATCCTCAAGCTCACCGAGCAGATCAAGATCGAGCAGACGGCGCGCGACGACAACGTGGCCGAGTACCTCAAGCTGGCCAACAACGCCGACAAGCAGCAGAGCGCGCGCATCAAGCAGGTGTTCGAGAAGAAGAACCAGAAGTCGGCGCAGACCATCCAGCAGCTGCAGAGGAAGCTGGAGCACTACCACCGCAAGCTGCGCGAGGTGGAGCACAACGGCATCCCCCGCGCGCCCAAGGACGTGTTCCGGGACATGCATCAGGGACTGAAGGACGTTGGAGCCAAGGTGTGGAGCATGTTGCACTCCCCCTGTTGTTGTTGTTGTTGTTGTTGTTTAGGCTTCAAACCTTGACATGTATTTCCCGCTACTTTTCCACATTGTTGTTTTTTCTATGACATTATATAAAGTATAAAAGTGGAACCATGTATGTTTTCTTCAGAGTGAGCATGCTGATTTTCTTTGAATTTTCTACTTCTCTGTATCCCACAAACATGGTGGCCCAGCCCAAGTGTTTGTTTACCCAGTTCTGCCCCCTACAGGTGACCGGGGGCCTCTCCAGCTTCTCTCACGCCACTCACTCTGCCGCCGGCGCCGTGGTATCCAAGCCCAGGGAGATCGCGTCCCTGATCCGCAACAAGTTCGGCAGCGCGGACAACATCGCGGGCCTCAAAGACTCCCTGGACGAGACCCAGGGGGACGAGTGCGTGGGCCCCGGGGCCGCCCGGACCCTCGGCGCGGGGCAGCTGCAGTCCAGCCCCAAGTACGGCAGCGAGGACGATTGCTCCAGCGCCACGTCCGGTTCGGTGGGGGCCATCAGCGCCACCGGGGCCCCCGGGGGCCCCCCCAGCTCCAAAGGGAACACCCTGGAGCACGGCCAGGCGTCCGGCTTCGACGCGCTGCTCCACGAGATCCAGGAGCTGCGGGAGAACCAGGGTCGGATAGAGGAGTCGTTTGAGATCCTGAAGGGCCACTATCAGAGGGACAACACAATGATCATGGAGTCCCTCCAAGAAGAGAGATTCAGGTGCAAAATGTTCATGGGAACGGTGCTATTGGCATGTAAGCAAGAACAATACATTTTAAAATAGTTTTTATTGTCCGTTTTTTCATGAACCCCTGTATTTTTCAGGTGCGAACGCTTAGAAGAGCAACTCAATGACTTAACAGAACTGCATCAAAATGAAATCCTGAACTTGAAACAAGAGCTAGCCAGCATGGAGGAGAAGATTGCTTACCAGTCTTATGAAAGAGCTAGAGATATACAGGTATGCCTCACCA
This sequence comes from Gadus macrocephalus, assembly GCF_031168955.1. Taxonomy (NCBI): domain Eukaryota; kingdom Metazoa; phylum Chordata; class Actinopteri; order Gadiformes; family Gadidae; genus Gadus; species Gadus macrocephalus. The sequence continues at coordinate 6,750,906 of NC_082394.1, forward strand.
GACTGTAGACGTAAAGTAGACCTGAAAGACCTGACATTTTCTAGACGCATCACACTTTTAACATTCATTTTGTCATTTTGTTTGGGTTGTGCATTTGCTTGTATTAGGTTAGCTATTCAATTCAATATGGTAAAAGTTTCCATACGTTTGAAATGATTATATTCCGGCATTATGTCCACCATGGTTATGTTGATGTATTGGGTCACAGAAAGGTTGAAAGGTGTGCATAAGGTTAGAATGAAGATCAGAGCCTTCTGAATGACAACTCTCCCACTGACCTGCAGGAGGCACTAGAGGCCTGTCAGACCCGGATCTCCAAGATGGAGCTGCAGCAGCAGCAGCAGCAGACGGTGCAGCTGGAGGGCCTGGAGAACGCCACGGCGCGCACCCTCCTGGGCAAGCTCATCAACGTGCTGCTGGCCGTCATGGCCGTGCTGTTGGTGTTCGTCTCCACCGTGGCCAACTGCGTGGTCCCCCTGATGAAGACGCGCAGCCGCACTTTCACCACACTGCTCCTGGTGATCCTGCTCGCCTTCCTCTGGAGGAACTGGGAGGCCATCTCGCAGTACACGGACCGCTTCCTTTTGCACCCCAGATGACCTGCCCCCCTAGGGGCTATGGGTCGCTGAAAGACGATACAGGGGGTGTACAGTGTTGGGAGGGGAATATATCAAAGCCAGGTGTATCCCAGGGTCTGCCCCCCACTGGCGCTCTCCTCCCGCTCCACCTCAATAGGCGCTCCACACAATGTTTAGTGTGAGCGTCACCAAGAAGAAGAATGAAAGGGTGGCCGAAACGGCAAAGTTCGGATTTTTGCCGTTGGGGCAATCACTATATACCTTTGGTGCAATGTCGGCGTGGATGAAAGAGGATGGGTGCATACGTTGAAGGGGCAGAGAACAGCACACTTGACTTCTCTCTCCTGAGTGAATTTGTTTACACATTTTTTTAATTCTATGGGAAAAATTGTATTAAACTTTTATCGGTGTAGTGGATTCAAGTGAAATGGATTTGTCACAATTTGATAAGCTGTTGATTTTAAGGGTGTTCCTCTTATTGACCTTCAGTGATAATCAGCAGTTCACTTGATTTTGTTTTTATGTTTTGCTTAGTTTTTTTGTTTTTAAATGGTATTGAATCATCTACTTTATCTTCCACCCAAATATTTTCAGCTCATCCCAAAAAAACATCTTCTGTTCCAACTCAGAAGGAAGGCAGGACAAGGTGCTGACAGATCAACTGCACTGCTATGGAAACAAACCCGCTCGGCACTGGATTGATTTGTGGTGAATCTTTCGACATATCGTTATTAGCGTGTGAAGTCATTAACACTGGTTACGACCGGGGCAAGGAAGTGGACGTCTAGGCTAAACGTTTGAAGGTTAAAATGTTGGCTGCCACGGTCCTGACTGCATTGCCACTGCAGAAAAATAATCTATGAACTGAATGAACCTACTTGAAGAGCGATGGAAATGCTCAAAGACTCAGTGCTTCCGTACTGTTTCTATTGGTGAAGAGTAATGCTTTTTAGTTGACTTTTTATTTTTTAAAAATAAACATCCTGTTTTAAAAGTGATAAACGTTGCTTTTCCTTCATGACTATATGAAAGTATATTTATTTGCTAAGTTTTATTGCAATCTCAGTCAAAGAGGTCATTAGCACTAAAATAAAACGGCAGCCATTTTAATCAATGACAAATTACATATACCCTGCACCGAAACCAATGTGCCTTTTTCAACCATTTAAAACAAATTGGTCATTCAAGCATGAAGAAACATGAAATGTCAGGATTTCTTGCCTCTGCTTTAACTATAAAGTGGAACAAGACATCTGGCAGTCGTGGTGACAAGAATTTCAGTTCTATAAAAAAAATGGCTGACTCAACTGCCAATGTCACATGTCGTTTTTGTACCTTACTAAAATGTCTAGAGCTAGTCCACTACTAGCAGAGCCTTTAACCAATAAGGACAACCCCACAGCCCTAGCCCATCTGTTGGCACACAGAAGGGATGAGGCCGGATTCAGACAGTTCAGTCTCCGTACTGGTGAACAGTCACCTGTCTTGGTGCACACTAATGGGAAAAGTGAATTGATCATTGTATTAATGCAAGATAAATCTGAAACTTGCAATGACCGCTTCTTCGCCAGGAAAGGTAATGAGGCCACCTTTTGGTCTAACCAGAGGGATAAGATGTAAAATCCGACCGCAAAGGAAACATGTCATCTTGTGCACAATATATTTGAACACTTGAGAACCGAGTGTCAAGCCTGGTACAACTCTTCCTGATGGTCCATTTAAATAGGTCTCCAAACGTCGAGAATTGTGAAAACTTTCAAAACAAGCCGTCCCACGCAAAATACCTTTTGATTCGACAGATGGTGCATTTACACAACTCTGAACAAATACTAGTATTAGATGAAAGCAGTCAAGTACAAAATCTAACTAAAGATTTTCTTTATTGCAAACACAATTTAAAAACATGCATTACATAATTATTCTGTGATCTTTACGCGCCTCCCGGCAGCCGTTGTAGCCTTGGGTTTGTCATCCTTGACCGAGGCCTTTTCCTTGGCAGCTTTGGTTGCTTTAGCTTTAGGTTCCTTTGCAGCTTTGGGTTCCTTTGCCTCAACTTCCTCAGCAGCATCAGGTTCCTCTGCAGCATCAGGTTCCTTTTCCTCAACTTCCTTTGCAGCTTTAGGTTCCTTGGCAGCTTTAGGTTCCTTGGCCTTAACTTCCTTGGCAGCTTTAGGTTCCTTCACAGCTTTGGGTGCTTTTGCTTTAGGTTCCTTCACAGCTTTGGGTGCTTTCGCTTTGGGTTCCTTCGCCTCAACTTCCTTCGCCTCAACTTCCTTTGCCTTAGGCTTCTTGGCTCTCGGTTCCTTTGCTTTAGGTTCCACATCATCCAACAGCTCCTCTGAAGCCTCCATGTTTACGGCACCCCTCTTAGCCTTGGGTCTCTTTGCTGGGGCCACCTTTGACGCTGCAGCATCGGCTTTCTTCGTCTTCTTGACAGTCTTGGGACAAGATGAAAGTTAAGCGTTTCTATGCCAACTGAACAAACAATGCTTCATATAAAACAAACATACCTCAGTATTTTCGCTCTTTTTCTTTGATTCCTTTTTCTTCCCAGTACCTTCAACATACGATTTGAATAGGTAAATGTAGTACCTTAAAGTTGGAGCAAGCAGTCTGGCAGATGATGCACGGTGCTTACCGGCTTCCTTGTCTGCACCGTTGGCCTTTTTGGTCCCAGCCTTTGTGGCCTTTGGCTTTTCCTCAGTGGGATCAGTGTTTTCGCTTTTCTCCTTTGGATCCGTGGGTTTTTTGGGTGCAAGCTGGACACAAAAAAGGACGTTACTTCAAAGCAAGGTTAAGTAGTCAATTCAGTGGACCGAATTAGCCTACAACCCAATAGCCTACCCGAAATCTCCCCTGTGCGCCAGTAGTAGCAGCGGTGGAGTTGGCAGGTCGGACCAATGTGCCATTCTCGAGTCCTTTGATCAAGGCCTTACGCACCATGTACTTCAGCCTCACCAACTCCATAGCGGGATATTTCGCATTGATGCTGTTTCGTATCGCCTGCGACGATACCCCTTTCCGCGAATCCAACTCTTTCACAGCATTCTTTACCATTACCATGGCCGGGGGATGAGCTGGAACTTTGCTCGTCGACACAGAACCCACCGCATCTAGATTAACGAAACGACGTTATTGCACAATCACACATCTAGATCATTGGACTACACGCGTTAACGTGTTGCATTGGGATACAAACCTGATTCTGCTGTCTCAGAGTCATCGTGGCTCTCCGAACCAACAGGTGAGGTAGGCACAATCTTTTCTACCGCGGGCTTTTTGGGAGGCATTCTAAGCAAAACTGATAAGGAAACCCAGCGTTGAATGGATGTTAAAAAAATATTTTTTATGTTTGACTACAAAACCAGCCAGCGTTCCCGCTTTATGCAGTCGATTCCACTGAAAACGACGTGGACGCACCAGCTGCGTCCAATTACGTTACATTTCTGCGCAGTTTTCTCACCCAACCTGCATGTATACTCTCTACAGGTAAGGAGACGTGCGTCCTCTCAGGGATGTGCTCATCATGAAATACATGTCAGCCAATAGGTTAGAGCGACTCAGGGGTTCTGAAATGTTTAATGTACTTCCGTGTTTGTTCAGTTCTTTCCACACTCATTTGTGAGGCTGCAGATGCACAGTGCAATCATCACGCGCCTGGAGACAATGCAACTATTGAGAAGCATAGCTGGTCAATTATTTATTGTCTTCTTTATCCGTGAGTAGGCCTAATACATTTTATTCATACTCTGTGTTAGGCCTTCAACATGTATGATTATTATGTTTATTTGATACAGTTACTAAAATACTTTTGTATTCCATACTTACTCTAGACACATAATCATGCTTTTATTGACCCTTCCCTTTGTCAATACATTGTTTGCCATCCACAGATTCCTTTCATAATGTCAAAATCCAAGGTAATTATATTGGTTCAATAGTCATCTGGTGTGTTTACGATAACCCTCAACAGCGTTTCAACTTTCATCGATAATGTAGAACTAGACACATCCACTTTGACATGTGTTAAAAGGTTGATTATCTTTTTTTATTGCCATCAATTACTGCTGGCTCATTCTATTATTGTGCGCATGTGAATGCACTTCAAATTTCGGGGGCTGTTTTGTAACTAACAATTATCTTTCCAATGTCAGCCCTTCCTCAGTCTGTATTGACGGCGAGCGCGTCATCCATCGGAGAGGAAGAGTCCGTTACACTTCAGTGTTCGGCAAAAGCAGGGAACCCTCCTAAAAAATGTTGGATTTACCTGATTAGTCAAACTAACGGCCAAAAAAAAAACATCGCCTTCAAATGCCAGGAGACATTTACAGGCTCTGTGCTACTGGCAGAGAACTGGGCTCTCGCTGAGGTGAAGGTTAAGTGTTTTTACGCCGTGGATAGGCAGTCTAACACTCAGCCTGCTCCACACAGCGACATCGTGTCTATCACTGTAGGTGAGTGACAAACACATTTGATGGTCTGTTATTATACGGTGATGCTGTGCATGTATGTATATATATATATATATATATATATATATATATATATATATATATATATATATATATATATATATATATATATATATATATATATATATAAACATCTATATAAACATCTATATTTATTTATTATCCTATCATTATTATTATTATTATTATATAATATTTATATATTATTATTATCTATCATATACTTCAGTCTGTTTGCTTTATTAATGATTGGATTAATTTCCTGTACTGTGTTTACGTTAACCCTCAACAGCGTTTCATCTATAATGTAGAACTAGACACATCCACTTTGACATGTGTTAAAAGGTTGATTATCTTTTATTGCCATCAGTGACTGCTGGCTCATTCTATTATTGTGCACATGACAGCACACTTCAATCTTCAGGGGCTGTTTGAACTAACCATAATCTTTCCAATGTCAGCCCTTCCTCAGTCTGTATTGACGGCGAACGCCTCATCCATCAGAGAGGGAGAGTCTGTTACACTTCAGTGTTCGGCAAAGGCAGGGCACACTCCTAAACAATGTTATATTTACTGGCTTAATCAAGCGAAAGACCAAAACAAAATCGCCTTTGACTGCCAGGTGACATTTACAGGCTCTGACCTCCTGGCACGTACCGGGGCTCTCGCTGAGGTGAAGGTTCAGTGTGTTTACACCAACGATCGGGATGAGCCTGCTCCACACAGCGACATCGTGTCAATCACTGTAAGAAGAGGTGAGTGACTACTATGCACGTTGGATGCTCTGTTCTTATACAGTGATGCTTTGCATGTATATATATATAGATTTTTTTTATTTGTTATTATTATAATAAAATATTTATATATTATTATTATTATTATATATCATATACTTCAGTATGCTTGCTTTATTACTGATTCTATTCATTTCCTGTACTGTACTGATTTGTTTATGATAAGCCGCAGCAGAGTTTCATCTATATTATGGAACTAGACGCATCCACTTTGACATGTGTTAAAAGGTTGATTGATTCTATTTTGTATTGCCATCTATGACTGCTGTCTCATTCTGCTATTGTGCACGTGACAGCACACTTCAAACTTCAGGGGCTGTTTGAACTAACCATAATCTTTCCAATGCCAGCCCTCCCTCAGTCTGTATTGACGGCGAGCGCCTCATCCATCAGAGAGGAAGAGTCTGTTACACTTCAGTGTTCGGCAAAGGCAGGGCACACTCCTAAAAAATGTTATATTTACTGGTTAAATCAAGCGAACAAGCAAAAAACTATCGACCTCAAGTGCCAGGCGACATATACAGGCTCTGACCTCCTGGCACATACCGGGGCTCTCGCTGAGGTGAAGGTTCAGTGTGTTTACACCGACGATTGGTGGATTAAGGATGAGCCTGCACCACACAGCGACATCGTGTCAATCACTATAAGAAGAGGTCAGTGACTACCATACACATTTGATGCTCTGTTATCATACAGTGATGCTTTGCATGTATGTATATACGTATATATATATATATATATATATATATATATATATATATATATATATATATATGTGTGTGTGTGTGTATATTTGTGCATGTATATATATTATTATTCTATCCTATTTATATATTATTATTCTAGCATATACTTCAGTATGTTTGCTTTATTACTGATTGGATTCAATTCCTGTACTGTACTTAGCCGAGGTGACAAGAAGCAAGTAGCAGGTCCTCATTTTCGGCTAGTTTTACTTCTGCCGTGCTGTGCAACTGAGACTAGCCTCAGATGAAACTATTGAACTATTCATCTCCCAGTTGTTACTGCCAGTCCTACGCCAGCCAGGCCTACGTCAGCCAGTTCTACGTCAGCCAGTCCTACGCCAGCCCGTCCTACGCCAGCCCGTCCTACGTCAGCCAGTCCTATATCAGCCAGTACTACCACTGCGGCCACAACCGTGGTGAATCCCAACTCAGGTGACAAAACATTTGGTCTGTTCACGGTCGATTCATTGGTTGTATTCACTTTTTCTTTTTACACATATATGATGTTTAGATATATGTATATATATATTAACTATTTTTCTCCCAGTTGTCCCAGGCAGTCCTACGTCAACCAGTCCTACCACTGCTGCCACAACCATGGTGAATTCCACCTCCAGTGTCCAATATACCCCTCCTGGTGAGCCCATTTCTGGTCCCTCTGGTCCTCCTATAAACCCAAGGTCCAATGAAGAAGGAACAGGTGGTCATAGCAACCCATACGCTCAAGAGTGTAAAGATGTGTACCTTGTGTTAATTTTTCTTTGTGGTGTTACCTTGAGGACTGAGTGAGTCTTATTATCAATTGCACAACCATTTGTAATTCCATGCTATAACATCATTTGTGAAACTAAGGTGTAAGATGATGATTGAATGGTTGAATGGTCATTAATTTACCCTTACTGTTAAGGGTTTGCACTCCTCACCAGTTCATTCAATGCTTGATTTTATACTTGACAAAGCTGGTGGTTTTGTTGATTTTGCCAACCCATATTAGACTCTAGATATGTGTGGTATCCTTAAATCATATGAAGAGTAACCGAGACAAAGTTCCCCTTCTGTCTCATTACAGGGAGACTATTTTTAAAGGCTGCAATCATACTAATAGTATGTTGTGGAGTGATTGTGTTTCTGATCGTTCTGCTGTTTGCTGTTTTGCAAACTTGGAGGAGGAGAAAGAGTGAGTTTAAAGTGGTATAAATATAGAAAGAACGCAAGGATAAAAATAGATGTGTATAATTGAAAATACCCCTGAAGTTAAGTTGGTTCCAGAGACACAATGTAGCTATTGCAATGTGGGTATGCATTTTTGTTGAACGTTTCTTATGGGTTTGTATTGTAGAAAACACAATGGAAATGAAGAGTCTCAATACTGGATCGGTAAGTAAAACACAATAATACAACTAAAATAAACCTCTTTGGAATATGCATTCAATTATTGAAGACTCTTAATCAGAATTGAAAAGCCCATCTCACTCTACTGTTCATCTTCATACATAGTCAAAAGTGGTTAATCGCTCCGGCAGCTGCATCAAAAAGGATGGTGTAAGTACAACATCAGCTATGGTCGGTTTTCCATCCTAATGAGTTGTAAGTCAGACTAACTTCAATGTTTTGGTTGGACTTGTGCTTTTGAAGGTCTACCACGTGTACAGCACTATCTCCAATGAGCCCAGCGCACCCAACCAGACGTTGGTGTATGACCTTCTGCAGGCCAATTGACTTCATGTTCCTGCAGGTCCATGCCAATGGGATAACAAACCCTGTTTTGTCTAGTTTGTTTTTTAGTGCCCTGCTTCAAAACAATGTGAATGCCACATTATAGAAATGTATGGCAATGACTTTGCAACTAGGAAGATCTATGTCTGTGAGTATAAACAAAGGCTTACAAACCAAAAACGATGGTTGAATGGTGAAAAATATGTCTTTGTGTTTATTCAGTTATTTTTTGTGTCAACATGATAAATATGGCTTCTTTATTATGGCCAATGTAACATTCTTACAAATTGTATTTAGTTGACATGCATATTTAGCTTGAATTATATGTCTTTACATTTACAGAGAGGGAACGTGAAGAAAAAGAACATTACTTTGTTTTAGCAGCAATCTGTGGAATATTTTCAAGAATTTAGCTATTGAGTGTTGCCATATGTATTTTGTATTTTGATATATTTACCAAAGGTATCATGGGGAATCTGCCTGCATTCATACATCAAATACTTTTAATCACAATAAACCAGAGAAGCATGCATGGACATTTAAGTTTCTCCTTCCAAACTCAACCTGTTTGCTTGTGGCCATCGTCTACGTACAGTCAGACAAAAGCAAGATGTCTGCTATCAACCGCAATCAGTTTTCGTTTACGTATCTAAGCTGCGGCAAACCCTTCCACTCCATCAATATAAATTAATCTTGTGACAAAGAATCAGAGTTCTTCTTCTTCTCAGTGAAATTCCCTTTGGTAAGGCGCTGTGAACGAATCCCATTTGGATGGGCCATATTCTATATATACTCATGTGTTACAAGCTTGGTTTAGTCTGTGAATGAGATGTGGTCTGCTTAGTTGGGGCTGCTGAGGTCCACTCCTGGGTCCCAGAAGAGCTGGCGAGGCTTTAGTCACCTGCTGATGAGCGAGGTCAGCAGGGGGAACAGGGCTGCGGTCAGAGTGCTAGAGAGGCCTGTTGCCGATCCACACTCCATGGCGTTTTCCTATCGAACAACGGGAAACACACTGAATGTACAGGAGGCCATCTCTGCCATTTGCAATCTAGTGCTTGATGGTCAAGCTTCAGCACATTGATTACAAATTATAAAATGGATGTAACGGCTTAATGTGTCTTACACACACACACACACACACACACACACACACACACACACACACACACACACACACACACACACACACACACACACACACAAAATAAGATTCAGTTTATGTTTAATTTATCCCTGTTAAAAATGTTAAATTCACACACACTAACACACACACAAACACATACCTCTGGGTGAAAAGGATGACAAGATTCTGGCTTTTTCCTGTTCTTCTGAAACTTCAGTCTGTCACATTTCAGTGACTCATTTTGTACAAAGCAGTTAAGGCAAACCTGGTACATTGCTGTTCTCAGCCTTGGCTCTACATTATGTTACATGCACAGAAACATCTCAGGACAAGTGAAACGGGAAGTGGTTAGTTACCTGCTGCCATAAAAGGGGTGAAAAAATGTAAGAAATATATTTAACAAATATAGGCCTACTCAAAGCCCAAATCATTGATATCATACCCTATCCAATAATAAAGAAATTTGAATTTGAATGGTAACAATTCCGTTAAATCCTCGTCCTCGTTTTGAACGTCTCACTCATGACGTCACGACATGTGTTCTTTCTGATTAGCTCTTAATTGAGATCACCTGCCACGCACCCCTTTATAAAAGGTGAACACATTGGGTTTGGTTTACTTTTTGCTTCGCCCTGTGTCAATCGAGGTTGAGTTGTGAGGGTTGAACGTTTTCGATCTCAATTGCAGATCACTATTGTCACTTTATACAAACTGAAAGTATGTGTTGCGTGTTTGTTTTTGTGGGCATTTGACTGAACAGCCCAGACAAATATTGCTACCAACATGGCACTTCGAAACAGACCATCGCAGTGAGTAAAAGTTATTTTCCTTTATTAATTGTTGACGTTTTTGGGCTGTCTCCTCAGACACAGTATCCCTGCTCTTTGCACCTTGACATGCATGTCGCCGCTGTTTGTTAACCTAGCTTTGCTGATTTGTATCTTGTGATGTGTGAGTGTTTTTCTTAAGGTGTTAGATGACTCACAAGATCTATGGGGGGGCCCCCTTTGGGCCCCCCCATACCAACTTAGTCTTCAAAGGAATCTAGTGCCATGGGACTCCAGTGTCTTCAAAACATCCTCGGAATACATGTGTATGAATGGTCCACCGACGGGTTGATCTGGAAGCCACCACGGTCCACGCAGTAATCTGCTGCGTGGGCCGTAGTGGCTTCCAGAGCCATCTTTCGGTCTTGGTCAGGATTTGTTAGTTGCACTTCAATGTACTAGGCTACGGGTTTCTGAAGAAGCCTGCTTTACGTAGCATTGGAGTACAAATATTGTGCAAAATGCTCATGTAATTGCACTAGCACTAGTAACCTGTAGATTAGCTTAACGTCATTCCGTGCTGTCTCTGTCAAATGTGTGGCTTACTTTAAGTCCACAAGGCCCTCTGGTAAACCACGTTGGAACACCCCTGGACAAGGTGATTAGTCACAAGGTGATTAGTCACATGCTAGCGACGTGATGGCGTATGTGCAAGAGCCTACCGTGGCCAGGCCACAGTTGCGACGGCCACGGCCAGATGGCCTAGTGTGAGTGCAACCTTGATTGCATTTGTATACTGTTTACCATTGGATGTTTATGCAATTTGGCTTAATTCATCCGCAGTAAAGCTGCATTTGACTATTCCAGGGTCGTTTTGTACAGGCTTTCAATTGACCATGTTGACTAGTTTGTGGGAAGTTTTTTTTTTTACCCTTGCTTACAATCCAACGGTTGTGACCACTTATGCAACTGGGCTGTGAACCTTGCAATAGTTGCATATTTGTACACGCAAGCTTGTCCATTTCTATCGCCATCACTAACACTAGCTTCAGCATTTCCTTGTAGGCCATTAGCTGACTTGTGTATTGGAGCGATGATTTGGGTATTTTAAGATGCTTGAAAACCTAAAATAAAGCAAAATGCATGTCTGGTGTGCAAGAGCCAATTTGTTGGCTTGCAGTAGTCGAGGAGTTGCCGTAGGTCGTAAGCCATCTGGAGGTTGTGGCAAAGGAGGCTTGTGGTAGATCTGCCATCCAAGAAAGGTTAATTCTTCTGAAGCATTATTAATAGTTTAGTAAATTGAATCTATTCATATAGAACTATAAAATCCAAGACTGCAGCCAGTAATTCGGATCGCAATACGTGGAAAGTATTAGTCTTTTTTGTAACAACAGAATAATTAACATGACTAACTGGGTTTCTTCCATTTTCTAACTAGGGGGGACTTGACTGGTGAGTCTACTGGATTAATCAGTAGCGGTACTTTGCCCAACAGATTTGATGGCATGACTACAGGGTGACAAAGGCAATTATTCCCTGCCTATCAAAAGAGAATTCTAAAACATATCTGCTAGAACAGTTCCTATACTTTTTGTATAATTTGGTCATGCTGCAAATTTACTTTTTGTAGTTGCTCCATATTTAGTTCTTTGACAGCCTCACCTGCTAGAAAAGTCTATTCAAATCGGCTAAATATAATGAACTAAATGAATAGCCATGAAATGTTGTCACTCATACTATTGGCAAATACCCTCTTTCAATTGGTGGTTCAACACTGATGTCTCTCTAGGCTTGAGGGAGAGCGCACAAGTAAATTACACGAATGTCTTGGAGCAATTGGGAATACACTTTTATTTAGTCTACCTGACCAGGGACATCTTTGAACTATAGGTCACCTAACCCAAACTTTTCACTCGTGTTAGGTTGTCCTTTTCTCTTGTTTTAACCCGAAAGGGCTGAAATATCAACATTTCAGGTATTCTGTTTGGATAATGTGCAAAACTTGTGGCTTCACTAATAAAAAAAATTAACAAATGTATTTTTCTTAATGTGGTTAAACTATTTAAAGTCAGACGCAGTCTTTATGATTCATAATATCATCCGAGGTGATATTATATATTATATATTATAGATACCTATTATTATTATTATTATTATTATTATAATTATTTTTGTTATTATTCTATAATATTATATAGATGTATAGCTTCGGGAGTCCGCAAACGGCAACAATCACTTCTCCATGCTGTGGTTCCAACCCGGTATCACGCGATTGCGTGCTCCTGCGCACGAACGTTAATCTATTGAAGCGTGTTCCAGAGCACGATAGTCCGACTTTTTGCGTGTTACACAGAACGAAATGTAAACCAATGCATTCTGAATGGGAGTGTTCTAAGACAATTAACGTGCTCCACAAAACGGTACGAGAGTGAGAGAAAGAGGGAGGGACACACAGAGAGAGAGAGAGCGAGAGAGGCTTCAGAAAGGGTGTGCGCAGATAGTACAGTGCACCCTAGTTATGTTTATGCCAAAACCACAAATGCTGTATGTATATATATTGTCAATTGTCTGTGAATAAAAAAAATTAACAAATGTATTTTTCTTAATGTGGTTAAACTATTTAAAGATTTGTATGCAAAATATTTCTGCTCAATTTGTGGTCAATGAAACTCTGAAATTTGATAAAACACAACTCTGGGTTAAAGGTATTTGCTTTGGGCATCTTTTGATAGTTTTAGAATCTAGCTCCATTGCCGTTAGAAATGGTGTCTCCCAGCGCTGCAAAGTGCTTCCACAAGTTTAAAAAAGAATGGGCAGAAAAGGAACTGCCAACTAAATCTATTTAACATGGGTAGAAAGTTTCCATGGAAGCTCTTGGCTGCTGGTTCCCAACACAGCTCCACTGTTAGCCTGTGACCTTGCGTTTAACTTTTTTTGACTTTTGGTGACTTTCACAAAAGAGAAATGAACTGGTTAATACAATAAACAAGACATTTCATGGTACCATTTTGAACTGTTTGTGGATATTGCATTAAATCCATATGCTTCAAACTTTTCAATAATGCATATCAATGAAACAATGGAATGAAATAAATAGTTCAAGCAATTTGTGGGACTTGGCTGCTTTTACATTCTTACTCATTTTGGGGGTTATTTCAGTCTCTCCAACCTGCAGGTCGTGCGAAGAATGATGTGAATGGGAGTATTCTATAAATGTCTTGATATCATCTTTCGTCTCAACACTTCTGCTGCAGCCGCTGTTGAAGCGTATGAGTCCTTTGAGACCCCCTTTGATAAAAGGGGTTCTCAAATGTTGACCCTCAGTCACCTATTGCATCACTTCCTTTAGGGCTTCGGCCTCCTAATTGATCATTATAGTATAATTGAATGCCCTCTTTCATATATATGATACTTCCACCACTGGGACGTGGCAACAATTCTCCAAATCCATATTGGGGGGGATGCTTGTGGACAGTAGGGGTGTATACTTGACATAAATAGGAAGCAAACTCATCTAAAAAATGAGTAATGACATCTCACAAATATTTATTTAATAAATTGTTTCAATTTATAATTCAAAATCCAATGGCAAAACCCGTTGGCTTTTTGTCGAGGGAATCCAGGGCGACGCTCACTTCCGGGTTGGCCAACATACGTCCTCCCTCCACCACTCTACTGTAAAAACATGTTCAAGTTGAATGAGAATAATAATAATAATAATTCTGCCATAGTATTTATTTAAGGGGGGGGGGGGGGGATACAAGTCTTTTGGCCATTTGTAGTGTTGATCAGCAGAGAAATAATTTGTCCGCAAAGACGGTGACGTCGCTTAGCAACGGTAGACGCTGGGGTAGACAAGTCACCGGACTACTACCCATGCAAGTGAACGGAGCGTTCCACGGTATTGAGAAGACCCGTGTAATAAAGGCCTATAATATTTCTGTTTATGGCATAGATTTCTCCTCAGATTAGGCCAATAAACCAATGGTAAAATAAAAATAAAAACGCTCGATCAAAGGCCCGGCCCGAGTATAGTGGTGGGAAATATCGACCCGACCCGACCCGCGTCGTGCTCGGGCTCTAAACACTGACTGGAACTACTTGTTGTTCAAGTTGAATGAGAATAATAATAATAATTCTGCCATAGTATTTATTTAAGGGGGGGGGGGGGGGGGGGGGGATACAAGTCTTTTGGCCATTTGTAGTGTTGAAATAAATAGATTTAGTTGGCAGTTCCTTTTCTGCCCATTCTTTTTTAAACTTGTGGAAGCACTTTGCAGTACTGGGAGACACAATTTCTAACGGCAATGGAGCTATTCTAAAAATATCAAAAGATGCCCAAAGCAAATACCTTTAACCCATAGTTGTTTTTTATCAAATTAAAAAAAAATTCATTGAGTTTCATTGACCACAAATTGAGCAGAAATATTTTGCATACAAATCTTTAAATAGTTTAACCACATTAAGAAAAATACATTTGTTAATTTTTTTTATTCACAGACAATTGACAATAGGCAATATATATATATATATATATATATACATATAGCATTTGTGGTTTTGGCATAAACATAACTAGGGTGCACTGTACTATCTGCGCACACCCTTTCTGAAGCCTCTCTCTCGCTCTCTCTCTCTGTCCCTCCCTCTCTCTCTTTCTCTCTCTCTCATACCGTTTTGTGGAGCACGTTAATTGTCTTAGAACACTCCCATTCAGAATGCATTGGTTTACATTTCGTTCTGTGTAACACGCAAAAAGTCGGACTATCGTGCTCTGGAACACGCTTCAATAGATTAACGTTCGTGCGCAGGAGCACGCAATCGCGTGATACCGGGTTGGAACCACAGCATGGAGAAGTGATTGTTGCCGTTTGCGGACTCCCGAAGCTATACATCTATATAATATTATAGAATAATAACAAAAATAATTATAATAATAATAATAGGTATCTATAATATATAATATATAATATCACGACCCAAAGCTATGTGCGCCTCGGATGATATTATGAATCATAAAGACTGCGTCTGACGTCTCTGGTAGGCTACTTCCACAACGAATAAAGACTCGAAGTGGGGGTTATCTCGGCCATGGTTGAAGAATTGGAGAAAAGGAACTTTGGCTTTGACTCTGTGAAGTTCAGATTGAACGGCGACATGGAGGAGAAAGGTAGTGGACTTCCGGCGCTGAGTGCCAAAGTGCCGCCGAGCACCCCCGCCGGAGCACCGTACAGCCGCCAGAGCTCCGGCGGCTGTACGGTGCTCCGGCGGCAGTCCTGGAGCTCCGGCGGGTGTAGCCAGTGTAGCCAGTGCTCCACTGCTCGGCGGCAGTCCTGCAGCTCCGGCGGACTCACTGCCAGGCATACGGCAAACAATTAGACATCTATTTTTTGTATGGAATCCCCCTGCTTCTGAAATGCGCGAACATCTCCGCCAAGTGCTTGTCCGCTGGTCCACAAAACCGTATCTGCTCTGATTGGAGAGGGTTGGGGAAGTGGATGGCATTCAAATATGCTGTACCTACGTATGAGTAGACGCCGAAACGGACGCTCGTTTGGTAACTGTGGGCGGGGTACTTTTAGAAATGTATATCTCACTCAAAGATTCATGCACGGACTTATTGCAATGTTTGTATGCGTGTGGGAGCACCAGAGACCCAAAACAACGCCCCAAATCCAAGGAAAAGTGTTGTTTTCATAATATGTCCCCTTTAAGAATTCTAGCGGTTTGGGTTGTGTTGGCATACATTATGGCCCCAGTCAAAATCTACCTTACAAGTAGCCGCGTTTCATGCGCCATGAAACGCGGCATGGACTGATAGAAACTGATAGAAAATCGTAAACAACAACAATCGCCGGTGGGGAGAAGCCATTTTTCCATTGACTGGAAGCCTGCTTTATTTATTGTAGGTTACAAAAAATAAAGAAAATGGCGGCATTGTTGTTGTTATCGATTTTGTATCAGTTCTCACCACACAACGACGTCTCATCTTTGCTGCTTAAATGTCGGTATGTAATGGTATGGAGTTATTGAAACTTACTACGTGTAAAAAAGACTAGAAATTGAATGTTTATTTTTAAGCCTTGAAAGTTGCACTGGGTGCCTTTAATAAAGTGTGCGCGCAGTCGCTGCTGCCTGTATAGTCTCTACAGTGTGCCTGGTAGTCATATAAGATGATCCTTCAGACATGAAAGCAGAAGGAAGTCACACTGTGAACTCAGTATTTAGTATTGTGGTTTTTAGCCTGGTTGAAGGACTTCACAAAAGCAACATTTTATAGAACCAGTGATCACGTGACCTAACCTCTTGAATTAACCCATTTGGAGAAATTTGTTTTGACGGCACCTTCAACAAAAACAGCCCTTTCTAAAAACAGCCTCACAAAAGACTCACGCATTTATGAGGCTGCAGATGAACAAATAGTGAGAGAGAGCAATCCTCACACGTCTGGAGACAATGAAACTGTTGAGAAGCATAGCTGGTCAATTAGTTATTGTCTTCTTTATCCGTGAGTAGACCTCATACGTTTTATTCATACTCTGTGTTAGGCCTTCAACATGTATGATTATTATGTTTATTTGATACAGTTACTAATATACTTTTGTATTCCATACTTAGCCTACTCATACACATAATGTTGCCTTTATTGACCCTTCCCTTGGTCAATACATTGTTTTCCATCCACAGATTCCTTTCATAATGTCAAAATCCAAGGTAATTATATTGGTTCAATAGTCATCTGATGTGTTTACGATAACCCTCAACAGCGTTTCATCGATAATGTAGAACTAGACACATCCACTTTGACATGTGTTAAAAGGTTGATTATCTTTTTTATGGCCATCAATGACTGCTGGCTCATTCTATTATTGTGCGCATGTGAACTTCAAACATCGGGGGCTGTTTTTTAACTAACAATTATTTTTCCAATGTCAGCCCTTCCTCAGTCTGTATTGACGGCGAGCGCGTCATCCATCGGAGAGGAAGAGTCCGTTACACTTCAGTGTTCGGCAAAAGCAGGGAACCCTCCTAAAAAATGTTGGATTTACCTGATTAGTCAAACTAACGGCCAAAAAAAAAACATCGCCTTCGAATGCCAGGAGACATTTACAGGCTCTGTGCTACTGGCAGAGAACTGGGCTCTCGCTGAGGTGAAGGTTCAGTGTTTTTACGCCGTGGATAGGCAGTCTAACACTCAGCCTGCTCCATACAGCGACATCGTGTCTATCACTGTAGGTGAGTGACAAACACATTTGACATTTATAACGTGAATAAAAAGGGATATATGTTAAACATAAACTGAATCTTATTGTGTGTGTGTGTGTGTGTGTGTGTGTGTGTGTGTGTGTGTGTGTGTGTGTGTGTGTGTGTGTGTGTGTGTGTGTGTGTGTGTGTCTGTGTGTCTGTGTGTGTGTCTGTGTGTGGGCGTGTGTGATTGGGGGTGGGGGTTTGTTAATGACTCTTTGTGGTGTCTTTAGTAACTGATAAGTAAGTGTAAGTAAGTGATACTTCACTCAATCAATTGCACAATCATTTGTAATTATATGTAATTACATAATTAGTCAAACTAAAGTGTAAGATGACGAATGAATGGTTGAATATTAGTGAATTGTTTATTAATGTACCTTACTGTAAATTGTTACCAATTATCACCAGTTAATTAAATGCTTGATTACTTGACAAAACTTGTGATTATTCTTGATTTTGCTATCCCATATTTCACCATAGAATTGTGATAATTCCCTTAAACCATATGAAGTGAAACCAACACAAATATCTCCTTCTGTCTCATTGCAGGAACACTATTGAGAAAGTTTGCAGTCATACGGATAGTATATGTTGGAGTTTTTCTGTTTCTGATCATTCTGCTGTTGGCTATTTTGCACACTTGGAGGCGGAGGAAGAGTGAGTTTAAAGTGGTATAACTATGCAAATAACGCTATGATAAAATGGATCTGTATGATTGAAAATGACCCCATAGTAAAGTTTATTCCAGAAACACAACGTAGCTATTGCAATGTGTGTATGCATCTTTGTTGAACGTTTCTTAAATGATGGGATTATTTAGTAAAAAACACAATGGAAATGCGAAGTCTTAATGCTGGATCGGTAAGTAAAACACAAAAATAGAATAAAGTAAACCTCATTGGATGATGTAGTCAATTATTGAAGACTCTTAATCAGGATTAAAAAGCCTGTCTCACTCTGTTAATATTTATTAAGTTAAAGGTGGTTTAAAAAATCAGCCATGGTCCGTTTTAAATCCTAACGAGTTGAAAGTCAGACTAACTTCAATGCTTTGGTTGGATTTGTGCTTCTGAAGGTCTACCACGTGAACAGCAATGTCTCAGCGGAGCCCAGCTCACCCAACCAGACGTTGGTATCTGACCTTCTGCAGGCCAATCGACCTCATGTTCCTGGATGTCCTTTTTTTATTTTCTTATGGGAGGTGGGTTGTGGGCGGGAGGGGTGTAAGGTGGGTGGATCGGGTGATTATGTGTCTCTGACGACTACAATAGTATTTTGAGCCCTTTTTGGAAAAAAAATAAAAAAAATAAAACTTGATCACCCACGCCACTGGGATAACAAACCTTGGTTTACCTAGTTTGTTTTTTAGTTCCCTGCTTCATAACAATGTGAATGCCACATTATACAGAAGTATGGCAATGACTTTTCAACTACGAAGATGTATGTATCACACGTGCATATATGAACAAAGGCTTACAAACCAAAAACAATGGTTGAATGGTGAAAAATATGTCTTTGTGTTTATTCAGTTCTTTTTTGTGTCAACATGATAAATATGGCTTCTTTATTATGGCCAGTGTAACATTCTTATAAATTGTATTTAGTTGACATGCATATTTAGCTTGAATTATATGTCTTTACATTTACAAAGAGGGAACGTGAAGAAAAAGAACATTACTTTGTTTTAGCAGCAATCTGTGGAATATTTTCAAGAATTTAGCTATCGAGTGTTGCCATATGTATTTTGTATTTTGATATATTTACCAAAGGTATAATGGGGAATCTGCCTGCATTCATACATCAAATACTTTTAATCACAATAAACCAGAGAAGCATGTATGGACGTTTAAGTTTCTCCTTCCAAACTCAACCTGTTTGCTTGTGGCCATCGTCTACGTACAGTGAGACAAAAGCAAGATGTCTGCTATCAACCACAATGAATTTTCATTTACGTATCTAAGCTGCGGCAAACCCTTCCACTCCATAAATATAAATTAATCTTGTGGTGACAAAGAAGCAGAGTTCTTCTTCTTCTCAGTGAAATTCCCTTTGGTAAGGCGCTGTGAACGAATTCCATTTGGATGGGCCATATTCTATATATACTCATGTGTTACAAGCTTGGTTTGGTCTGTGAATGAGATGTGGTCTGCTTAGTTGGGGCTGCTGAGGTCCACTCCTGGGTCCCAGAAGAGCTGGCAAGGCTTTAGTCACCTGCTGATGAGTGAGGTCAGCAGGGGGAACAGGGCTGCGGTCAGAGTGCTAGAGAGGCCTGTTGCCGATCCACACTCCATGGCGTTTTCCTATCGAACAACGGGAAACACACTGAATGTACAGGAGGCCATCTCTGCCATTTGCAATCTAGTGCTTGATGGTCAAGCTTCAGCACATTGATTACGAATGATAAAATGGCTGTAACAGATTAATGTGTCTTACACACACACACACACACACACACACACAATAAGATTTAGTTTATGTTTAATTTATCCCCGTTAAAAATGTTAAATTCTCACACAAACACACACCTCTGGGTGAAAAGGATGACAAGATTCTGGCTTTTTCCTGTCCTTCTGAAACTTCAGTCTGTCACATTTCAGTGACTCATTGTGTACAAAGCGGTTAAGGCAAACCTGGTATATTGCTGTTCTCAGCCTTGGCTCTACATTATGTCACATGCACAGAAACATCTCAGGACAAGTGAAACGGAAAGCGGTTAGTTGCCTGCTGCCTTAAAACCACATTCACACACGTTTTAATCGAGTCAAGGATATACATGATCTCTATAGGATCTATGGTGACTGGAGGTGCAGAGCTGCAGTCACACTTGTTCTCTACGACGACCATGAAGAGATTGCTGCTGGGAATCTGTTGTATTACAAATGATCTGCAAGACACAGGGACGAGAGGAAACGAGAAGGAGGGCGATCAAATGACTCGAGATTTGACTTGATTATTGGGATGAAATATATTGAATCTTCTCTGAGAAGATGAAAATCAGCAGCAGCAACAAAATGACACCAAAAATGTGCTGCTACAGGATTCGATAGCCAAAGCAGTGGTTTTCATGCAGACCTGTTGCTTTTGTTGTGGTGGAACAAGCCGTACCTGAAACAGCCCTCACAGTCTATGTTTCCGGTCGTCTCCTTGATGGTGCGCTCAGAGACGAAGGCAGGGTACTCTGTGTCGCATGGAACCATCTTGGTCTTACCCTGAGGCCTTTGGGCTGAACGTGGGACACACAGTTCATTCAGCATAACTGTTTGCGTGGACACACACACACACACACACACACACACACACACACACACACACACACACACACACACACACACACACACACACACACACACACACACACACACACACACACAGGGGCTTACCTTTCACTGACAGACCAACGTTCCACCAGCTGTAGAAGTTGAACTCCAGCAGAAAACTGAAAATTAACGGCATACGGTTTAATATCAGATAATCCATTCATTGTTTTCGTATCGTGATTTAAGGAATTCTAGCGGTTTGGGTTGTGTTGGCTTACATGATGACCTCAGTCAAAATCCACTTTACAACCGAGAAGGGCTGAAATTGAATGAAAGAATCCTATTATGTACATATCTCTGAGATTTTGCTAGTTCTACTATTGTAGCAGCAAAGAGTCAGAGAGGTTGACAACAAATCTTATAGTTGCATCTTAACATGTGGCTTTTTATGCTTGTTATGTGTACACACACGCAGGCTATTTTATTGGCCGGATGAAGAACATACTCACATTTAATAAAGTGCGCGCGCAGTCGCTGCTGCCTGCATAGTCTCTACAGTGTGCCTGGTAGTCATATAAGGTGATCCTTCAGACAAGAAAGCATAAGAAAGTCCCACTGTGAACTCCATATTTAGTATTGTGGTTTTTAGCCTGGTTGAAGAGTCTCACGAAAGCAACATTTTATAGAACCAGTGATCACGTGACCTAACCTCTTGAATGAACCCATTTGGAGTAATTTGTTCATGACGGCACCTTCAACCTCACCAAAAAACAGCCCTGTCTGAAATAAAAGACTTTTTTAATCAAAAACGATATTTTTTAATCAAGGAAGACCAACGCATAGCTACATGCATAGGCAGAAAGAGGAGGCCAATACCTGGGAAATTTCCTCCGTCACAAGAATGAAGCCGTTATTGTCAATAAGGTAGCAGTTGATGTCCTGTGAGAAACGTCAAAGCAGAAGCTAGTTAAAACCACAGCCATCAGTCATCTTGTGTTAAAACATAAGGAAACCACAAAAAGAGTAGACTGCAGACTCACCCCACTCTCACAGCTAATGCTGCACCTCCCGTCCAGAGCTGTACACTGTCAGAAACACAAAGTTAATGAATCCTATTTAAATGCCAGTAAAACATGACGAATGTTGACGACTTCTATGCTGTTACCTGTCTGCAGGCAGTCCAGAACTTCCTTTGAAAGTATTCCAGCTTCATTTGGATTCCCACAGCTACATTTGAATTCAAATACACATGCAAACACATTACATGAAGAAATATGTTGGATGTGATATTTTCAGTGTTGATTTAGGTACTCCTTACCAGCAACAATAGGAGACTTCCTGTCATCAAGAAGCTGAATTGCTGTACTGGCCAAGACCACACTCTTATTTTCCGATGCTGTTTGGATGATAAGAAAGACATCACAATTTTCGTCCAGTAGATGGCGGAATTTAGCCGTAAACCCCTAAACCTGTGCTCAAGTAACATCCCACGCGCAGCTGACAGATATTCAATTCTTTATTGATTATGCTACACGCAAGGCAGCTCTGAAAGCGATCCAAAACCGGCTCTATTTTATGATAATTTAGTGTTCCTAATGACAACCTGGCTCTTAAATATACCTGGCTATTACAATGGTGTTTAGTGCATGGCGGGCCAAGCGTAATTCAATCGTTCATAAATAAATAAAGGCCAATCTAGCAACCGGCTATCGTCATGCGATGCTTGACTTTGAGGGGCGAACAAGTTTCGTTCTACCTGAGCTGAACGGAACAGAGTAGACGAAGGTTCCCGGGACCTGCTCTGCGGCTCTCTTGTACCACAGTGGGAAGTGGTCTGCGTTAAATACACCTTCCTTGTCCTCGGCTGTCAGGAAGTCTCTGAGGAGGACACGGAGAGAGGGGAGCGGTGGACCAAAACACGACACATTAAATCAACGAGGGCAACCTTGCGGCAGGTCCCCTAAAAATTAAGACACGGGTCGAGCGCCGCACTCACTGATTGGACAGCAGCTCAGGAACCACAAACAGGTTGGTTCTGGAGAGGCCGGTGCGTGTTCCTAAGTAGGCGATCTCCACGCCTTTGTCCGAGTTCCTGCGCGCCAAACGTCGTTATCAGCGAAAATACAGAGGCCTTTGCGTATACATGAGAGAACTTGAATTAGGTGACGCAAGAAATTGTTGTGTGTTCGTGTTGTGTAACCTGTGCTTACTCTGACTTATTGAGGGCGAGCCCGGTCCAGTAGGCCTCCAGAGGAGCAGTGATCACCGCGTCGAACAACACCTCCTGGATCAGCTCCCGGTCGCCTGCAGTAGGACAACACACTCTTCAGCAAGGAACCCACAGGGAAGGCCTCTGAGATCACTGACGTTGAGACTGGATGTAATCTTGGATCAAGCAGTCCTGGCGGCAGTAGCTCTGGAGTGTCGAGGTGTCCTTGAGCAAGGCACCTAACCCTAACTGCTCCCGACGAGCTGGCTGTCGCCTTGCATGGTTGACTCCGACGTCAGTGTGAGAATGTGTGCGTGAATGGTGAATGTGAGGCAATATTGTAAAGCGCTTTGGGTGGCCAATGGTTAGAAAAGCGCTATATATATGCAGTCCATTTACATTTAGTCCTACTTTGACGTGGCCGAACTCCTGGGGGGAGAAGCTACCGAGCCCTGGCAGGAAACCAAAATCAGAAAGGGGCGGAGCTAGGCCCTGTTTCCTGTTTTAGATATTATATATATACAGAGGAAACCTTTACAAACACTTTTTTAACAGTTTACCGTGCTTACAGATTTCGGACTCCGGCAACATGATTAGTACAAAGACACCCGGAAAGAAAGCGAAACGCCCCGTTGGACCTCGTCTGCCATCAGTCTTCAGATATCAATCTTAAGCCTTATTACCGAGACTACACTGAACGTAGCACTCCAAGGACGCTTACATAACGAATGTTGTCATCAGCCCTTCCACACCACTTGGTCTGGGTCCGGTAACCTACATTTCAGGTGGGGCTGCCGGCCGGTCAGGAAGAGCCTGATGGCCTGGATCTGGGTGAGGGGCCGGTGTTCCAGGTGCTCGTCTGTGTTGCAGTAGGTCCTGCCATCCAAAAACACAACAACAGGGTTAGCTCCATGCTGCGGGGGCCCGGGACCCAGACCGGGCCGTAACCCATATAACGCATGAAGGCCCCCAGAATGTCAGCCCGGGATTACCATTCATCTGCCAGCGCAACATCTGGCTGTTCCAGATCATGGAGCCCTGAAGAACATACGGGAATCAGTTACGCTCCAGCGCTGCCACGGCCTGAACCAACCACACAGTCGTACACAGCCTCACATAGACAACACACTTAAACCGAACGGGTTTGGACCGGGACTCGGGACCACCCGGATGGACATGGCCGATGTTGATGTTCAGCGGGTATTGCCGTGTGCGAGCGGCTTACCGGCTTCGACGGACACGTTGCCCCTGAAGAAGTACTTCCCGTGGCCTCGGGAAAGCGCCACTCCGACGCTTTAGGCACAAGAAGCAGAGGGGAAGGCGTTTGAGTCGCCTGAACGCACGCCACTAAACTCGAGGAGAATGGAGACATTAAAACGCATTGGCCCCTCGCCGGAGGGCCATTCGGGACCGTGTTGTGTTCTTTGTTTTTTTTTTCTATTGCACCTGAATGGAGTTCCTTTAATGTCGGTGTAGTAATATTCATTGTGCATCTTGAGGACACGCTTCTGGAAGAACAAGAGAGAGCAGAGTGAATGAGACAGACGGGCCGGGGGGGGGGGGAGGGGGAGGGAGGGGGGAGGGGAGGGGGAGGGAGGTGGATGGGAGCAAAACGTCTTCATCAGCACTCTCACCCCTTTATCCACGGTCCTCTTCACCTCCATTGAAAAAGTCCCCGTCCTTCTGTTCACCATCGCGTTCCGTAGCTTTGGGAGAACACACAAAGCACGCACACACAAACGCAAGCACATATACACACACACATGCATGCACACACACGGACAGACATGCACGCACACATGCACACACAAACACAAACGAAAAAGTGATTGATTCGCTGGTCTGTGTGTGGTAACAGTTAAGACTGTGATAATGGCTACATCCTATTCTTTCTCAGTCATGAAACAAGGTGAGATAAGGGGAGACATCTCCGTCATTTAATGTTTATCATTTTCTCCCAACACCATATGCTTCTTACATACATAACATATACAACTATGAATATATATGGAATAATAATAACAAATAAACAGGGGACGTCCTGGGACAAGGTGAGTGTGTACGTGAAGGGTGGGGTACATACAATGTCGTCCTTGTCTTCCCATTCCACCTCGGAGAGATCCACGCTGCTGTAGTTGGGCTTCCTCCTCTTCTTGCCTTGCTGGTACTGCACAGACGAGACCACACATCGCGGTCACACCTCCCTCATAACGCTCCTTTACAAGGAGACGACTGTGGCACCGCAATGTCAATTTGAACTTTTTGGAAGTTTTGTGGAAACGCTTGTTATCACTGCTATGTGTTACATTAACAATTATTAACATGAATTCGGATGTGCTTGTTTTTTATTTTATTTGTTTTTTTCATTCATAATCAAGGTTTGAGGTGAATACAATCAAGGGAATACAATTAACTCATCAGTAAAAAATATATAATTGTAATATTATGTCCAACTGTACTGTGCGAAAACAAATAACACAATGGTATCGATAACATCTATCGATGGGTTTCACATGTTGTGTTACTTCAACCATGGTTTCAAATAACAAAATCAACAACGACCACAAATCACAGCACAAGTCGAAGGCAGAAAAGAAGAGACACCTCACGAAAAAGTAACACAGGACCAATGCACACAGAGAGAGAGAGAGAGAGAGAGAGAGAGAGAGAGAGAGAGAGAGAGAGAGAGAGAGAGAGAGAGAGAGAGAGAAGAGGTGTAAGGCAGAGAGTGTGAGAGAGAGAAAGAGAGAGAGCACAAGAGATAGAGAGAGAGTGCCAGAACGAGAGAGAGTTGCACGGAGAGAGAGCGAGAGCGTGAGCGAGAGAGAGGGAGAAAGAAAGTAATAACACGAACACAGGAACACACAGGTTGACTAATAGCACAGCCATAGTGCCAGTGGAACTCAGGGTCCCAGAGTTAGTAGCTGTGGACTGCCAGGTTCATGGGGACAAATTACCTCTGGGAAATCTCAGGCCGGCCAGCCCTTATGAGTGGCCTCTATCCTGCATGCATACATCAAAGGAAAAGGTGGGGATTACAGACTACACCAGCCCAGGTTGAACTCCCGTTCTCCTGCTCCACGCCCACAAACACATACGCACACAGTACATGTGTCTCTAGGAGCCTGGCCATAGAGGACCTCAGGTCATGTTCTCAGTAATGCATTTTGAATTGTTGTGTTTTTCCAAGTAAACAAAAATCAAAGGAAAAAGCCAAGTCAGTGGTTATAGCGGCTCGGCATGGTCAAAGGTGCCGAGCCAAGCCGTTGTAAGGTGGATTGATAAAAAAAAAAAACGCCTTGGCTAAATGCTAGTTCTGCCGCGCGGGGGAGAGTGAGTTACCATTGGTCGGAGGTCAGGGTGCGTCAGGATGTAGCCGTTGTTGGTGACGGCGAACGCGTAGCCGTGGATCCCGAGCTGCAGAGACACACGGCAGACACACATGAGAGAGGGAGAGAGGACGCTAATGTTAGAGGAACGTTTTCATTACAGAACGAGAGCGGGGAAGAGAGAGAGAGAGAGATAGAGAGCCAGAGACACAGAGAGAGAGACACAGAGGGAGAGAGAGAGAGAGAGAGAGAGAGAGATCGAGCCAGACAGAGAGAGAGAGATATATAGAGGTAAGAGAGGGAGAGAGGGAAAGAGACAGACAGACAGACAGAGAGAGAGAGAGACAGATAGAGTGGTAGAGACAGCAAGAGAGGGAGAGAGAGATGGAGACAGACAGACAGACAGACAGACAGACAGACAGACAGACAGACAGACAGACAGACAGACAGAGAAGTAGAGACAGCGAGAAGAGATGGAGAGAGGACTCTCATGCACAGCACAACTGCGGCGGTTCTGTGTAGACCGGGGGTACCATATGCTTGGGGATGATCTTCATGAGCTCCTGCAGAGGGATGTCTGTTCCCGCCACTCCCAGCAGGATGCCCTGGTTCCTCTGCACGGAGAGATGCACACGGCGGCCATTAGCCACACACAACACACACCCCCCCCCCCCCCCCCCCCCCCCCCCGCCGCCACTGTGGCGTGAGATCTGCTGCTCTCCGCTCTCCGCTCACTCCTCCCCGCTCCACACACCCCGCCAATCTCACCGTCTCGTTCTTGGTGCTGAAGACGGGCATGGCCACGGTGGTCATCATGCTGGGGGCCCGCTTGTCTTTCAGCTGTTAAAACACACAGCAGACCCCCAAGGAGGATGAGTTGTGTGCGTGTGTGTGTGTGTGGGGGGGTGGTACTGGTGCTTGGTAGTACTGCCGCCGTTCTGCTCAGATGTACACAAAGGACTAGAGAACTCGGTCCCTTACAGAATGGGTCGAGACCGTTGGAATGCTTTGCAGAGGCCATGCAGCCCTCCGACTGTACATAGATGGAGGTTGTTTCGCCCGCATGCGGTACATCTGAACATAATTATGATACATACGCGGGGTACGGGGGTGGGGGGGGGGGGGGGGGGGGGGGGGGGGTGGTGGTGAGAGCCTAGTGATGTCGGCGAGCGGACGGCTGCTCACGGGGATGAAGGCTGACATGATTAAACACATGAGCCCTCTCAAAGTAGGTCTGCTATTCCCTCTGCTCAGTACGCCGCCGGCTGTGTGTGTGTTCGTGTGTGTGTGTATGTGTGTCCACATGCGGTGTGCGTCTGCATGCGCGGGTTTATGTTAGTGTGTATGTGTGTTTGTTCGTGTGTGTGCGTCTACATGTCTATGTGTCTGCATTGCGTGTGGATGTGTTTGTGTGTGTGTGTGTGTGTGTGTGTGTGTGTTTGTGGTAGTGTGTGTATATGTGTGTGTGTGCGTGGGTGGGTGTGTTTTTGTGTGCGCGTGTGTGTGTGCGCTTGTGTGTGTGTGTGTGTGTGTGTGTGTGTGTGTGTGTGTTTGTGTTAGCGTGTGTATGTTTGTGTGTGTGTGTGTGTGTGTGTGTGTGTGTGTGTTTTTGTGTTTGTGTTTGTGTGTGTTTTGTGTATGTGTGTGAGTGTTTTTGTGTGCGTGTGTGAGTGTTTTTGTGCGCAGTGTGGTGTGTGTTTATGTGTGTGTGTTTATGTGTATTGATGTGTGTGTGTGTGTGCGTGCGTGCCCTGACCGTGCCACCCGGCTGTGTTGTATCAGTTGCTTAACAACAAGGATCAGTGACATGCCGCTACATTGACAGCACCACTCCCCCAGTGACAAGTGTCCTCCACCCCCTTCGTCATCCCCCGTCTCTGCCTCCACCCCCCTCCCCACCCCCTCTGTCTGCATCACTTCTGCCTCAAACACAGCACCTGGAGAGAGGAGATGGGGGAACCAGGAAATATCCTGCATCACATGCTTAACATCCCTCCGAGAAATGACCTTGTGCTCCGCCTTTCATTGGCCCTTTTACCTCCCCGCTTTCAAATCCTCTCTCTCTCCCTCTCTCTCTCGCCCTCTCTCACCCCCCTTCTCTCTCTCCTCTCTCTCTCTCTTCCCTGCTCTCCGTTCCAATGTCAGTTTTATTATGGGCTTTAGGAGATAAAAGGCAATGATCCACAGAATGATGAATGGTGTGTCTGAGGCTGAGATACAAGAGCACACACACTCCAGAGGACAACCTCACAGTGTGTGTGTGTGTGTGTGTGTGTGTGTGTGTGTGTGTGTGTGTGTGTGTGTGTGTGTGTGTGTGTGTGTGTGTGTGTGTGTGTGTGTGTGTGTGTGTGTTAGGTGTTTAAAACCCTCTGTAGAGCACAAACAGGAATTTGTATAATTAATACTAATTCCGTGGTTAAACCACTCAGATACACTGTGAGAGACATTCATATCATAACGAGAAATGACTAATAATTCCATGCTTCCAGTCTATATTGTATGTGTACAGAAGGGGCCAGAGATGGTAAGGTGGACTTGAATAACGTCTGATTTAAATAAATGCATCAATTAATATATGTAAGCATCAGGAAAACTGCATGCATAAATACTCACCCGATAAGCCTGGGAGAGCTGTTGGGAGATAAAGGAAACCTTATTATCAAAGCCAGAACTTTGGATGGTTTTTCTAAGATTGCACCTCTTTGCTTTCCATTCCGGACACAGATGTACGTTTGGAAAGAACCGAGCAAATTAATGAAGCCCGTAATGACAAATTAATCTAACAGCATGAAGGGTAATGATTAGAATTACTCACACAATGGACACACACTGATTCAGGCACACGATGCGCTCGCACACACACGCGAGAGAAATACAATACTGTACTGCATGCAACTTACATGTTCATATTCAATACATTGCGTTGTATGCATATTTGTAATGTTAATATGCTGTTATGCTGTACTGAATTACTGTGTAAAATCAGGATGCGTAAATACTGAACACACTATCTGTACTATACTGTTGTACAGTGTACGACATTAATGCAGACATACCTGACACACTACATACTGCCCCACACTCTACACTGTTGTACTGTAGTGTATTACTCAGCAAAATATGGATGTAGAGATACTTACCATACTATCATAATACAGTTAAGTCATTTTTGTGCTACACTGTTTAAAACATGGATGCAGAGATACTTAACATTCTAGCTACAAAATATAGTATTGTAGTTTTGTTGCTATAGTGCTTTTTAGAAATAATGTCAAAATACTACACAGTACATACTACATGAATGCACCGTTGTACTGTACTTAAAATATGGACGAGAGATACTTAACACACTACATGCTACAGAAATGTACTGTGTAATGTACAAAAAACATGGAGGCAGAGATACTCAATGCACTCCATACAACAGTTATGTAATGGTGCTAGGAGGTATAGTGATACTCACTGCACTGTCAACGTAGGCCTCTGTCCAGACGGTGTCGTGCTCGTGGTCGATGACTTTGGGCCGACTCATCACATGCAGGTACCTCATGACGTTCTCCTGGACGTCAGCTAAGGTAGAGATCTGACTTGAAGTACCCTGTGATGAACACACACACACACACACGCACAACCACACCATGCACACGCACATGCACGCAAGCAGACACGCAGCATACACACACGCAGCATACACACACACACACACACACACACACACACACACACACACACACACACACACACACACACACACACACACACACACACCGAGGGAGAGAGAGGAGCAGGGAGCGAGAGCACAAATCTATGAATCTAGAAAGTTATTGATAATAAAGCGCTGAGGTTAAAACATCCATTATGAAGTCAGCCCCGCCGGGGAACAGCGGTGAACCTGGGAGGGTCGGAGCAGCTCCTGCTTCCCTCGTCCACGCGATGGCAGATAAAGTTAAACTTTTTGTGTGTGTCCCAACACACTCAACCCAACTACACAGTGTGCTGGAACACAAGAACTTCTCTTCAGGGGGATTAACAAAGTGTCATCCATCTATCTATATATATATATATATATATATATATATATATATATATATATATATGCACATTTCTTTCCATCTGCAAAAATCCTTTCATCCAAATTGTATGAATTCAAATATCCACATGCTTTGATACATTTTACATTCACATTTAGGGAATTTAGCAGATTTTTTAGTACATTTGTTAGAAGAAAGAGAAACAATACATCAATGTCAGAACAGTAAGGATGTTCATAGAACCAAGTGCCAAGCGCTAACAATCCAGTTAGTGAGTAAGAGGGATGTGTGGGGGTTTGGGGGGCCGGGCGGGGGGGGGGGGGGGGGGGGAAGGGTGAAGGCTACGCAGAGTCTACAGTGAACTCGGAGCAAGTGAGTCTTCATATATAGTTGTAATGTTGTGTTGTTTTATAGTTGTTCCGTGACATAACGCAGACTTCCGCAGCCTCCTGTGTCCTGTTGGGGTGCGAAGGGATGCCTCCGCGGACGGTTCAAACCGTTTGACAGGAGAACCGCGGCTCCTACACGAAGCCAGCCCCGGCCCCCGGCCTTAGGAGGGGAACGCCAGGGCAGAGGTTAGGGGTAGGAGGCGGAGGGGGTGGAGGTCTCTGTGACGTCTGTCATCCCCTCCGCACCGTGCTGCCACTTCTTCACTGGTGACAAGAGCGTTTATTTCACGGCGGGATTCTGAAGAGGGAGCACTGCGTGGAGTACCCCCCCCCCGCCCCGCCTCAGTGCGAAGTGTTTCCCTGGCTGTGACTTTGCCATCCAGAGGGCACTCATCCAGAGCTCTGACATGTGGGAGCCATCAGCGCCCTAGGAGGAGGGAGGGGGGAGGAGAGAGGGGGAGTTGAGGGTGGAGGGGGGGGGGGGGGGGGGGAGGGAGGGGGGTATGCTGACAGGAAGAAGGATTAAAGCAGATTGACCCCTGACCCCAGAGAGCCACTTCACTGCCTCTCACGAGGAAAGACTCCTGCACCAGCACTTGGACACGCACGTGTGCACATGCACATAAGAAGGCACCCACGCATACACAGACACAGACACAGACACACACACAGACACACACACACACACACACACACACACACACAATGCACCGTGTGACTTGAGGAGGCAGAAAAGGGGTGGGAACCTTTGTTAGCGCAGGCCATCCATTTGAGGTTATCTGCGAACGCAGACTCCCGGCCAATCAGGTAGGGGAAGATGCGTACCTGTGAGGGGAGACAGAGATGATAGCCCCTTCACAGATAGCGGGCTTCAGATAATAAACAGACACATGCAAAACAAGAGGTGATTCATCTTCCCGCCGCCTCCCTCTCTCCTCGGAGCCAGCAGAAGCCTAGACGAGGGGAGGAGTCGCGGTCGTTTGAGTTCCACACTGGGCACCTTTTGTCTCCTAAAACCTGCTCTCTATCCTCACCTATTCTGTTGGACTGCTTTCTTTTTCCTTTTTAACATATTCACTCAATATTATTATTAAATTCGATTACTTTCTTGTAAAAATGTAAATATAAATGAAATATAAT
>NC_082394.1:6782804-6787804 GCF_031168955.1 Gadus macrocephalus
TTTGTGTGGAGGTGTGTTTGGAGGTGCGTGGAGGTGTGTGGAGGTGTGTGGAGGATTGTGGAGCTGTGTGAGGCTGCGGTGTGTCTCCTCCTACCCTTGTTGTACATGTTGGTGGGCACCTGCACCACGCTGAGGCTCAGGTTGACCGGCAGGTTGTCAAAGTGCGCGTTCTCCTCCAGGAGGAACTCCCCGCCCAGCTCCACGTGCTTCCCGCCCACCAGCTTGTTGATCAGCACCGCGTTGAAGTACTCGTACTGCGGGGGAGGGGGGGGGGCACACACAAGGCTCAGTCATGGTTCCACGTGGACGCAACGCAATGACCACGCAGACGCTTGGACGCAGTCGTGAACCTGTTTTGGGCCTTCGTCAGGTTTTAACGAGCGGACCAATCACAGCCCTTGCTGCTGCGTTGCCTCGACACGAGGTGAACAATGTTTGGGAGGCGCATGTCAGGCCCTTGCGGTGGACGCAAGGAGGGTCCCCAAGGACGTCATAGGTCCTTAAAGCCCCTTGCCTTGCGTCGACGCGGAACCATAACTGAGCCTTTAGACCCTACCCGAGGCGGTGGGGGCGGAGGGAGGAGGGACGGACGGACTCAGACGCCGCTGGATCACAGTGGGGGGGTTGGAGGAGGGAGTAGGTTTATCAGGAGTAAGGACTACTGAGTGGACGGAGCCGGTTGGTGGGACATGTAGGCTTGGGGAATGAAAAAGTGGTTGTTTTTCGTTTCTTCTTGAGCTCATAGAAGACGCAAAAAAACGTATTTGAATGTAAAGCTACATAAAGCTAGTAGGCCTACTTTAATTAAAATGTGTACTTTAGTTTGTTTGGAATTGTTTTGGGGATCTGTTTTAATAGTCCACTTGTCATGATTTAGTCCCACATAATTTTTTTTAAAGTTTTATAATGGATAACCAATCTATTGAATCTTTTCCACTCCTTCCTTTATCATAAAGGGGACATGGATGACACAGCGCAAAAAAATACCTGGAATCGAATCCCGAACTCCAGGAATGAGGGAGGGGACAGTGAACGAGGGAACAGGAAATGAGCGCATCAGCGCCATAAAGTTTGTCAAAAGTTCCCCTCCACACCCGCCCCCTGGAACTGTCCTTCACTGACCGTCCACTGGCGGCGGTCCGGTTTACAAGGGACCGTATAAAGTGCACCACAAGTGCAGCGTTTGATTACGGGTCTGTCCTTCAGCGCCGGGCGGCGTGCGGGGCGCAGGGCGCGGACCCTGTCAGCGAGAAAGATGACCTCATCCCCTCTAAACAGCTCATTGTCACTATAGCGACCGCACGGCGCAGCGGAGGTGACTGGTGACGAGAACCAGGGGAAGATGGAGGGCTGGGGGTGGATAGACTAGCCTACTATACCTCGGGGAGGCCACGAGACGGCATCACCATCACGCAGCGCACTGACAGCTCATACCATGCCTGAGCGCGTCTCTGACGAGCTTGGGGGGGGGGGGGGGGGTGGTGGTGACGGGGAGGTGAGACAGGAGGCAGCGAGAGAGAGAGAGAGAGGAGAGAGAGAGAGAGAGAGAGAGAGAGAGAGAGAGAGAGAGAGAGAGAGAGAGAGAGAGAGAGAGAGAGAGAGAGAGAGAGAGAGAGAGAGAGAGAGAGAGAGAGAGAGAGACGTGCAAGCTCAGCAGAAAGCCACAGCGCTGTACAACGGCGCGTTAACCAGCGTGGTGGTTATTACAATGTAATAGAATTTCCAGGGGACACTGCGGCTCCTCCCTCCCCCCCCCCCCCCCCCCCCCCCCTCTCTCTCTCTTCGTGCCACTCCGTGTCCCCGTATGGCACCTCTGCGGCTGCGCAGGGGTGCAGAGACATACATCCAGGCTGTCTCTTTTTTCTTTAGCCTTTTTTTTTTTTATCGTCGACATGAAGTTGGTGCACTGTTTCCCTGTAACCGTTATAGTTGATTTATTTTAAAAGAAAATGTGCTATAAAAGTTGGAAAGCCGAAATGCTTAATTGCACATAGGCTATTTATGTACGGAGAATGTCATATTAAGATCGTTTTAAAAAGACCTAACTGTGAGGTAATTATAAGTCACTGCAGCAGTCCTATTTATCAGGGCTTTCTGAACCCTGCGTTGTTTGTGTTGGTATTAAAACCACCAAAGTGATTAGAGAGTTCCACTCCTTTAAAATCCGCATCTAAGAGCCACTCATTTAAAATCCGCATCTAAGAGATAGCACATTTTATTGGTGCAAATATGAGCGAGCCTAAATTCAACATATAATTTCTCCGTCATTGTGGGCCTCCAACGGAACGCGTAAAACAGTAGGCCTATTAATGTGACGGTTAAACAATCAATGCCCCTTAAAACATGATAAAGTTATAAGCCTGTATAAAAGTACCAAGCCTAATCTTACGCGACCATTTTTTTGCTGCCTTTGCCATGACATAAACTCAATTTTACATTTAACGCCGCGTTCCTGTTGGAGGCCTGGCTGATCCGGTGGGCCTAAACTAGGACGTCCTTGAACGGTATTGTGGGGATAATGTAAAGCACTCAACCGCCCTCATGAAAGATAATCGCATCGTATTGTGTCAACGAAATGAGCCATAAAAATGTGGTCAAATAATAAACATTTTGGATTTGGATGCAGTGTTTTATCACGCCCCTTTGTCAGAGGTGAATCCTATTGTAAACTGATTAACAGATGAATTGTAATCGGCGATAGGGTGAACATGTTTTGTCCATTGTAGGCCTATAGCTATGCCCTTACAATTGCTAAGATGTGGATACAATCAATTGTCCTTAGTAGTACCAACCAGTAGGCCTATGTCGATGTATGGCCTTTTAAAATGCGACTCTATCCTCCTATTTAGTTCACTTTTAAATAATGCTTGGTGAACACACAGTGGACCACATTAAATTCACAATCAAAATCACACATGTTAGAGTTGAATGGAAGAAGTTAGCTTGCACAGCAGCTGTTTGATATATGAGATTTACAACTATTTCCTTAAAGGCTATCGTTATAAAGAGAACAAAAACAAGAAGAAACACAAAATGTGTGAATTGGTAATTGGAAATGAGGTCGTGAATACAAAAACGTTTTGTTCCATAATGAAACCTGACTCGGTTGTGTGTCGCTATTTATGGGCATTCCGGAAACAGCCAGAACATCAGGTGACCGAAAAGTATTCTTACCATGTAAATGCTTCTTCTTAAATTAAAGTGAGGCTATTATATGGGCATTTGGCTGCTTGAGTCGGTTTCCAATCTAAGCCATGTAAGTGAAACAATGCAAACGGTGAAAAGGAGTTTCATTCGTCTTTGTCTACTGGAAGTAGAGTGAAGCAGAGAGTGAGATAGAGGCGAGAGAGAGAGAGAGAGAGAGAGAGAGAGAGAGAGAGAGAGAGAGAGAGAGAGAGAGAGAGAGAGAGAGAGAGAGAGAGAGAGAGAGAGAGAGGGGGGGGGGGGGGGGGGGGGGGGGGGGGGGGAGAGAGGGGAGAGAGAGGGCGAGAGTGAGAGGGTGCTGCATTCCCTCCGCAGAGGAAG
This sequence comes from Gadus macrocephalus, assembly GCF_031168955.1. NCBI lineage: Eukaryota > Metazoa > Chordata > Actinopteri > Gadiformes > Gadidae > Gadus > Gadus macrocephalus. Next base: position 6,786,330 of record NC_082394.1, read on the forward strand.
CTCACTGCGCCAAATCCTTGAGCATGATAGTGGAGCAAAAGTCGTCACTGAAGAGAGCGGTTGGCTGGTCAGTAAAATAAAAAATGAAGATGCTGTTTCCATTAAATTTGCCCAAACCCGGGGTGGCTACTTGTGACATGCAACCAATAATTGTATGTTAGGTCATAAAAACATTCAATAGCAATGCACATTTTCATCACACTACCACACTAGTTAGTTTTACGACTCGAGGCAGGGGCTGGGGGTACAGTTTAGTGTCTCGAGACCAAAGGACTCACCTCCAGGTCCGGGTTCTCCTCGTGCTGGTGGTGGGCTTCCTCTGCTGCCTCCACGAGCCGCTGAACACACACACACACACACACACACACACACACACACACACACACACACACACACACACACACACACACACACACACACACACACACACACACACACACACACACACACACACACACCACACACACACACACACGTTTATGCTGCACCACTGCATGTGCCTAATCGTCGACACAGAACAATGCGCACTAGATGGGCTCTATAAAGCACCGGTGATGCTCAAATTGTGGACTGATCAAATTCTGCTGCGTAATTGGGTGTATTTTAGTACACAATATGAAGCCGTTACCTGGAATGATATGCCTCGACAAACATCTAAATACAAACAATTATGAAATTAAGGCTTACAATGGAGTCAACCGGAGAATAATGTCCCAAAGTTGTTTTCATCCCCTATTTTGTATGAATAGCTGAAAGTTGTTTTCATCCCCTATTTTGTATGAATAGCTGGCCACTTTAAACCCACGTATTTTATTTCTATTTCATTTTTACACATTTTACTGAACACAAATGACTTAAGAAGGACCAATAGGCTATAAAACACGGGACACTATATGTGTACACAGTGTCCTACAGCATGTTTTTGAAATAAATGAAAAAACACATCTTGAATTGCATTGACTGAATTGCGCCTCGCATTCTCGAATTTAAATATCCTGTGTAGAATGGTTTCTAGCCTATGTGACCCTTATACCGGGAGATGATTGATGCGTTGCAAAACCAGGGGCAAGGACATATCAACATTTGAACGCCGCAAATTATAGGTTACCACCTTTTGGTAGTAATGCCTTCGGTATGTTTATCGCCAGCCTTGAAATGTGCTGGCCTGTTGTTTTTTTTCTCCGGATAAATGCTATCTAAACGTTGCGTTCCCCCCGGGCGCTGCTGCCCACCTGGGAATTAATAACTGTCCCCTGCGTCAACAGAAGTGCAATGTTAACAGAACGGAGCGCTTTTACCCAATATAACTACAGTGACTATCATTTATCCTCGGTGAGACGTCAAGCATTAGCAAAAATGTATAAACATAGCCCCCAAACATTTATTTTTAAATCTATATTAATTTTATTCTCCTGGAAAATAGCGTTGGCCTATTATTCCGCAGCGTAGGCTATAGGTTAATTGAATAGGCCGTA